>NW_022170249.1:20575786-20622004 GCF_008802855.1 Photinus pyralis
CACGGTACGGTAAAAAAGAATTCGTTAAATTAAATAAATTTTCTTTAATTCAACCAAATACAAGTGTCACTATTTCACGACTAAATATTTTGTTCAAACAAGAGCAAAATTTTGTTGATATGCAAGTATTATGTTTTGTTAATTTAACAAAAGTTTTGTTAATTCTTGTATATGTGTATGCACTTTCTAGTAAATAGTACAGTTAAATCAACAAAATATTGTGTAAACTAAAAGAGTGAGTTATGTTGTTTTTATTGGATTTATTTTTGGTTTAACAAAATATTTTGTAGAATTAACCATACGTATACGTTAACTAAACAACATTGTATGTTATTTCAAACTACTTGTATGTTAAAAATAAACGAATTTATAGTTAAATGAATCAAATATGTGTTAGTATTACCTGTACTTGACGTTCAAATAACATTATGCTTTTGTAAAAATGAACTTTTAATTTACTTACAATAACACAATATCGTACTGTATCAACACACTTAATTATTTATACGAAACAAAATGATTAGTCAAGTTGAATTTATTAATTTGTTCTTTCAACTTAATAATGATTCAATCAACCTATTAACTTTTTTAAATTAAATTTGTATGTTTATAAAAAAATATTTTATTTCAAAATTAAAAATAATTTTACAAAACACTTAAAGGCTAAACTACTTAAAAACTAACTATATTCTAGTAACAATATTTGACTTAAAACATTTTTGAAATATGTACATACTTTACACCAATAACAGTCTCATAAATTGAGCCAGGGTAATTATTTAAAAAAAACGCGTATTCAAAAACTTTATGTTTGCCATTAAACTCAACTGTGTAACTTTTAAAATGGAGATCATAAGAAATTGTGGCCAATGTAGCGGTAAAAAAATATATTTTTCTACAACTGTCAAAAAAACCTATCATTTTCTGACGGATTTCGAAACGCGAAGTACTAGATTTAAACGGTTAATTAATAAGTAAGGTTGCTATTGACAACGTGCGCGAAATCGTCAACAGTGAAAAAAAGTATTTCGCGCACGTGACAAAGTTGAACTTAAACAGCAAATTTAATTAACAATCGGTTCAGTTGTAGAAAAAATATTGTATATAACGCTAGCGCGAAGTTATTTTGCGCATTTGACTGATATTTTGACTCGGCTTCGCCTCGTCAAAATACCTTCAGTCTCAATGCGCGAAATTGAACTTCGCGCTCTTGTTATATAAATAACTATTTTTCATCAAAAACTGCAATGTGTTCGATTTTGCAAAATGTTGGCATATCGTGCTCAACATTATATATTAAAATTGAATGATTATCATATCGAATTCCATTAAAACTGTACCAATGTATGCAAAAGGCTAAACTACTTAAAAACTAACTATATTCTAGTAACAATATTTGATTTAAAACATTTTTGAAATATGTACATACTTTACACCAGTAACAGTCTCATAAATTGAGCCAGGGTAATTATTTAAAAAAAACGCGTATTCAAAAACTTTATGTTTGCCATTAAACTCAACTGTGTAACTTTTAAAATGGAGATCATAAGAAATTGTGGCCAATGTAGCGGTAAAAAAATATATTTTTTCATCAAAAACTGCAATGTGTTCGATTTTGCAAAATGTTGGCATATCGTGCTCAACATTATATATTAAAATTGAATGATTATCATATCGAATTCCATTAAAACTGTACCAATGTATGCAAAAATTATTAGTATGTTTTAAGGGACCAAAGTATATGTCACAGTATGGTGGTGTCGTATAAGCGGGCCCTGTTTCTATTACGTCCTTTATCCCGACTTGTGACAACATGCGATGGCAAACTTTAAGTTGCATTCTCTTGGCAAGTGTTAAAGAAATATTTTTTCTAGTAGATACTACATTAGCTAATCTTTTAAACTCTTTATGCTTTGCTTCAAACCTGATCGACTGTACCAAACAAAGCGGCCCTATTTTCCTAATAATTCTAGGATAATGCAATAAAAAATGAAATTTAGGTTTTAAATTCTCTTTAAAAAGTTCGATATATAAGAAGTTATGTTCCTCGATAAGCGTTTGAAGCAAATCAATTTCACTATGTGTAATAGATGATGAAATCAAAATTTCGGTGATTTCCAATAATATTAAGTAATAGTTCCAAACTTTGTCTGCTTTAGGGATTAAATCGCCTATAATGAATCTAAAATTTAGCACCAAACACATCATTTCGGCTGATGAAAGCAATAAATGCCTGTTTCTTATATGCTCTATTTTTAAAATAGGGGGTCTGTTACGTTCTAAATCAGTGTACTTATAATATTTAATTCTTCCATTGAGAATGTCAACATTCAAAATTTTTTTTGCAATAAAGTAGTTAATAACGTTTGCCATAGCGTACCTGTGAACCCCTTCAGTTAAGTCATGCATTATATCACAAACAAGGTTTTTTAAAATGTGAAAATGCTGTAGATCGTGAAATATGCAATTTTCTTTTACACCAAAAGACAATTGTTCGACACATTGGTCATAATCATCTATCGTTCTAAGTAATTGATCATCTTCTCTAATTGCAGTTTGCATTTCCATTTTATGCATTTTGCAAAATCTACAATAGTAGTTTGATGAAAATGACTCTGATAGGCCATACAATGAATGTATACCTAGGTTATCGCCAGTAACTAAAATTAAAGAAAAATATACTTTTTCTTCTTTTCCATTAATAGTTATATCGATACCATAGTTTTCTAAAAAATTTAAACTTTGTATAAGGATACTAAAGGTTGCTTTGTTTCCAAAGCTACATCGGTCGTTTGCATGAAATAGCATAACTAAGAATATATTCTCAAGACGTGTAAGGTGTTCTGGAGGTAAACAAGGTACTGAAAAATATACCGCACCTTGTTTATATATGGTAGCATGGCTTCCCAATGGATTACTTGATTCAAACTCATCGAAATAAATTATTAATGGAAAAACATTTTTGTTTTTATTGTGATTTAAGTATTTTTGCCATAAGCTTCCTTGAATTACATTACACAGTGAACCATCTTTATTTGAAAGAAGTGTATCTCGATAATCATTCATAATATGATAAACTCCCGGAAGTTCAAGAAACAGTTTCAATGTACTTTCTACAGGTACAAAGTATCCAACATTTTTAATTAGGTCTAAAGATATTTTTTTGTCTTGTTTTTTCGGTGCAGTTCTTGTACCTATGACGAATTCCGTGGGATTAATAAAACATTTTGAGTTTGTAAAATACTTTTGTCTTTTATATTCCGTATTTAAGTTTTTGAACGGTTCTTCCAATACACTCAACATTTCTTTACAATTATCGCACTTTAAACTTGAACATGAGCAACAGTTTTTAATACTATTTATTGCGGATGAAACAAAGTCAGAAGTGAGAAGTATAATATCTTGTATTAGAGTCAAATTTAATTGAAGTTTACTATATAAAGATGAAACGAATTGGTCTATGTTTGATTGAAATAGTTTACAAAATTGTTCATTATGATCTCCTGATGAATTGTATGATGGTTCTCCAACATTTTCTAAGTTTGAAGTATTAACTGTATAAGGATCAGTAGCGTTTAGAGAATGTAACACATTTGTCGCAGTATTAGTTGCGGTATTAGGATTATTTTTCTGAACATGTTCTAAATTTAAATGCCTTTTAAACGCACCACGTGTGCTAAAAGTTCTATAGCAACAAGAAAAATTTACTATATTATGCTTATATGTTAGATGATTAATATAAATACTAGTATTGGAAAACGAGCAGTTACACTTTTGACATTTCATAATGACGCCAAAAACAGCAGGTCTTATAAATAGATAAACAATTATTTTGTCTTTTGTAACTGTATAAACTAATTAATGTCTTTTAATACCTCAATCAAGTCTAAGATATATGGAATCGTTTTATCTTGTGCAGTGTGCACCTCATACACACATTTCTGAATCAGTATCCATAGGTACTCAGATTGAGAGGGGTAACAGACATTCATAATATGAAAGATTTTAAAATTTAAATCTAATGCAGAAAGAACTGTATTGCACTTGTATCGTAGGGGAGAGGGGGGTGCATGTGGACAGCTTTTTTCAAAATTCAATATTTTTTTAATTTTCCATCAATTTTACATTTTCTTTACAGTAGTAACATCGGGCGGATATTGTGAAATGCATACTAAGTACATGAATGCTTAAAATATAAACAAAATGTGCATAATGCCTTTAAAGAAAAAAAAATGTGTTTGTCCACTTGTACCCCATTAGAGGGTGCATTTGGACAGTGGAAGGGGTCCATGTGGACACTTGTTACAAAATGAAAATCTAAGTAAGTTATGTCGAAATTTTCTGCAGAATATCTAAATTTAGAGTTAATTTACATTATACTTCGTGAGGTCTACACCGAATTTAAAGTAGTCAGAGGTTCTTGCTGTCCCTTTATGATTCACTGGCTTAGGTAACTTGAGCACAATATCGTCTCTTATAACAGTAGCTATGTCACTAATGACAGGAAAGTGAAAACTCCATCCAGGTAATTTGCGTCGTAGATATTTAACTTCACACTCCACACCACCTTCAAACAATTTTTGTACAAGGGCAACATAATATATAAAAGTCTTCTTTGTGGCAAATTTAACAAGCACAAAGTCATCCGTAGAAATCACATCGCTGTCCAAAATCGAATGTTCTTCCGCAAAATCGTTTCCGTCAAATCCCTCATCAGAAAAAGAGCCACCTTCTTCTGAAGAATCCTCTGCATCCATGTGCTCTTTATCTGGCGAACTTTCAAAAATAACCCGTTTCACATTTCGTTTCTTTTCCTTTGGAATTTGTCTTTCTTGTTCTTTGTTCTTAATAGCATCCATTTCTGGCGTACTTGTATATATACATGATTTGCCTGTCCTTCTTTGGACATTTCGTCTTGGCGCAGCTTTCGGGTATGGTCTGAGGACTTCAGGGGTCACAATTCCAGAGGGTCCTGGAGGTGTAGTATCACGTTCATCAAGAACAGATTTATTTTCTGGCCTAGTGGCATTTTGACCTGTAGTGCCTGTGTTGCTTAAATTACTATTTACAACTGAATCAGTTACTGGCCTATCAGAAACATATGAACTCTGAAAGTCTGCCTCGGTGAACACAAGTTCATTTAGTGGCCACAAACCAGTAGCTTCAAAAGCTTTTGTAATGTTCTTTGGGATGAAGCTTAGCAAGAATGGTTGCTTAGACAATTGTGGAATGTCATATATTGTAATTTGCTTCCCGGGATGTGTAGCCATGTGGTTATTGAAGGTGGATTTTAAAATTGCCTTAAAAGGCCCATAGACTCCAACATCTAGTGGTTGAAGCCTGTGGGAGCAATGCGGTGGGAACGCGGGACAACAATACCATTCTCTTTACAAAAACACAAAGCTGGCAGAGATATATGTGATTTGTGGTTATCGATGAGTAATAAAATGGGGTTTTCCTTCGACGGTGATAGATGGTGCACAATATGCTTCAGTACATTCATAAATAACTCTGCAGTCATCCAGCCGCTTTTATGAGCCAAACCAACAGCTCCAATAGGTCCGCCATTCACAAAGTGGTCTTTTGCATGGACCCTGGGAAATACATAAATTGGAGGTAGTGCATTTCCTGTTGCTGTTATAATTCCTACAAAGGTAACAAGCTGGCCACGTTCAGAAGATACTATCTGACCTACTTGTTTCTTGCCTTTCTCAGTGAGAACCTTTGGAGAGGGTAGGACAGTAGTTATGCCAGTTTCATCCAAATTTAGTATACGGTTTGGTTCAAATTTGAATTTTTCTAATACGCTCTTATAATTACAAAAAAATGCATTAACGTTTGCTGGATTGAAGGAAGTTGCACGAGCGAGGCTAGTGTTTTCAGGTTTTCTTAAAGAAATGTTTTTGTGTCTCTTTAAGAATGATTTCATCCAGTCAATCCCCGCCTGTTTTTCTACATTCCATTTATTGGGAAATTTTTTATTTAGTTTAAGGGCATACTCGTAAGCTAGTGTTCTTGTTTGACGCAAAGTCAAACCATAGTGAATTGATGAACTTTTAAGAAGATAACTATTCAACATATTTTCTTCTTCTGCTGAAAATACTTGATTGCTAGCATATTTTGACTTGCCTTGGTCTACAGTATCAGATTCTGCACCGGAATCTTCCGTTGTGTTCCGTTGCTTTTTGAAACGTTTGTGCAACATTGATTTCTTTAAGCCAAATTCCGATGCTGCTGTACGCAATGACATTCTGCCATTACTAATTTCTGTAAGGGCTCTTGCGACAATAGTTTCATCAATATCATCTCTCGATGTTTTGCGCTTATAAGTCCTTACCATACTGTAAAAAAGAAAATTTGTGGGTATTGAAACATAGACTTTAGGACACGGTGTGGAGTAAATGTGGACTGTGGGGTAGATGTGGACAGTCCACATCTACCCCGTATCTGCATGTCCACATGTGCCTCGGTTACAATTTGTAGATGAAAAATTGTTTTAAACACAAGGGTGATTTTCACAGGTAAAATATTGTGGTAGTAATAACCCCTAGTTAAGGTTTGTAAACATAAGTTATTAGCAGTATTATACATACTTACTTGATGATCACCGATTATATTCCTCTAATAAGTTTACTTTGTCACCATTCAAACGTGCTTTCAACCATAACACAAACACTATCAGCTGTTAAATGTTCAAACTTTATTCACAAATTAGGTATAATCAGAGACATCTATGAGAATTTTTTGAATTTATTCATGCCTTATAAAGCGCTGAATTCAAACTGTCCACATGCACCCCCTGTCCACATGTGCCCCCCTTTCCCCTATTTTATCAACTATTACGTACGTTGCTGTAACATTCTTTAAAGAAGGTCCTACTACCAAAATATATGGTTGGATAGTCTGTTTTAAATTGTACATACGATCTTGGTATGATTGAATGTGGTCTTCGATGTCACCAGGGCCCTTAAAGAAAAAAAAACAATAAAAATAGATATTTGCATTTAATTAATTAGAGGTGTGATTGATCTAAAGTGAATATATGCGTAATTGACTTTTCAACAGTTCAAATAGCAAAATGATTCATTCTTTGCATGCACCCCTAGAAAACGTAATTAAAGTCATATAATGTCATAGTATCAGCATTATTAGCAACGTAAGACAGTTTTTACTGGCGACTGGAGCCAGTACCTATTACAAATATTAAATATATTACATAGATATTACAAATGTTACTAACGACATGCTTTATGTTTTACAAAAAAAAAT
Organism: Photinus pyralis; assembly: GCF_008802855.1. Classification (NCBI taxonomy): domain Eukaryota; kingdom Metazoa; phylum Arthropoda; class Insecta; order Coleoptera; family Lampyridae; genus Photinus; species Photinus pyralis. The sequence continues at coordinate 20,583,056 of NW_022170249.1, forward strand.
TATTAACGTAGGTACTTTCAGTTTAGCAGCAGAAAAAAAGGTAAAACCAATACTGTAAACTTTAAATTAACTAAACTTACTTTGACATGTTGAATTAAACTTTCAAGAACCTCCGCGGCGGAAAACTTCCAATCTTTTTTATTGGGCAACTTTGTTCTTCCTTTTGGTGGAATTAGATTAGGTAACATGTGCAAATGCAGAGCTACCTTTGTATCTATAAAAAATGAGATAATTACATAAAATAGTCGTGATATGATTAATTGATTACCTTCGTTACAATTCTCTTCTAAATTTAGTATCTCTAAATACTGTAAGCCTGATCTTTCTTTCATAGAACTTCCTCGTAAGAGAATCAGTTTTTCCATAAAAGGGAACCAACGAATGTGAATATTAACACCTTTAGTTGGAAACATCACATCAAAATCTATATCAATCTAAAATGAAAAATTTGATTAATTCCATATACTAAGATCCAGGTTTAGAAAAGGAATACCAACTGAGTTGAGCGAGAATCCTGCAGTATTGGCCAATCTTTAAAAAACTCAGAAGCTGTTTTACTGGTTGATTGCCTCCTCAATTCCATTGTACTTTTCCAGTTCGTAACTACTTCATCCCATGGTTCTTTGCGTGTTTGTAACCAAATTTTAACCTTTCTTAGTGATTCGTCTAATTTTAATGCCGTGGTCGTTTCCAAAGTTTTAGAACTGTTTGCATTGATTTGTCTGTTTAGCCTTAAAAGGTTACGAACTTTGTCGACAAGCTTTCCTTTAGCTACTATTGGTTTATTAGTAACCGAATGCTTTTTTGAAATAGCTGGAACGTAATACGTACCAGATAGTTCTTTAGGAAAGAGTGTTATAATTTTAGCTGTTAGAATGTTGTAGTCACTATGACATACTCTATTTTTTTGCGCAAAATGAAAAATTTTTTTGCATATGATATCAACTAATAAAGATCTTTTACTATTGTTAAGCATTTGGTTTTTTTCATAATATGCTATTATCGTAGATCCTAACGGAGTGCAATCTAGCAATGTTTTTAAGTCAAATTCTGGAAGTGTAGACTGTGTAGATGCTTGAAATCCCTCCGTAGTAATATCAGTATCTTCTACCGGAATTACCTCTATTATGCGCACATCAGAAGAAGTGGATGGAATAGAAGATGAAGTGGATGGAACTGAAGATTGAGGGTCATCAATTAAGGTGGTATCGCCATCGTCATTCGTGTTCTACAAATAATTGCAAATATGTATTGCATATTCGAATGATCCAGTAAAGAGTACAAGAGTAGGAGTATAACTTAAATCTGATATGCTTTTCCTTTCGATAAAATGAAAAGAACAAAATCTCACAGAACTTTTATCATGTCTTATAAAAAATTAATTGTGAACTGGTTAACCTTAATTTGTGTATAATATCTACTTGAAAACGGCAGTCTTATTGTCAATAACTAATCAACAAAATTATCTACTGAAAAACAAAGTTGAAATATGCAAAAATACTTTTAGTCAATATATATTTACCCAATCTAAAATCATTGTTGGGGTTACCGATGATACAGAGGATTCTGAACTCGATTGTGGTTGCTCCATAGACTTCAGAGCCCTGCAAAATCTGGACCTTAGTCCCACGTATGGTATCAACTCTTTTATTTCCTCTCGAGACAATTTTACTGCTGTGTCTAAATCCACACCGTGTTCTGAAACGTATTAAATTATACAAGCATTTTGAGACAAAGAATAGAAATTAAAGAAATTGACAACTTAAAATCGCAACAGCTGCAAGTCCTTTATTAAATGATAACTAATAATTAAGTGGGTATCGATTATTAATTCCACTGTCGACTATACCTATACGCCACTGATCCCAATTTAAAAATGCATGCACAATATCGGATATCCCATTATCAGCCGTTACGAAACTAAGCTGCCTTGCACATTTATAAAAATTACACTTCCTTATGTGGGTAACAATAAATATAAATCAACTCACTTTGTAGTAGTGGCGCCAAACCCTCCAAATCATTACATTGCAAAAATAGTTCCATTTTGCTTGCTGTCTGATGACTAATTCGACGTAAGCTGTAGCGTGGAAAAATGTAGGTATACAGCCAGTTATGTTACAAGATATTAAATTATATTAAAACGTAATTTCAATTACTATATAATTCACTTTGGATCAATACAAAATAATATTTAAACTTACTGTGCGTAGGTACTAGGTACCTCTGTATGGTGTTCAGCAGATTCCAACAGGTCAGTCGACGGATACGTATTTCGCAGGAATCGCACTTCGCAGGTCGCTGAATCACAATTGAAATTGAAAACTAAGTATAAAAATATTCGAAGGCACTAAAACACGATTATTATTATTTCATAATTGATAGCATTTTATTCATCTTACTTTAATAAAATTGTATAATGAAGAGCACAACAAACTGAACAAACTATATTGAACAATAGCTGTGCCGCGTGGTATATCTGATCACGTTCACATCGCTATAGACACTAAGAGCTGCATTTTTTAAAACAATCGCACTTCTGTTTCTGTAACATTAGAGCTTGTTGATTTAAGCTCCATTTGATCTGATCAAGAGAATAACGATGTTTGTCATACAGAAATAATTAGTTGTTCTGACAATATTTTTTTTTGTTGATTTAAACAAACGGTTTTGTTAAACCTACTCACTATTTAATTTGACTTAACATTCCGTTCTGTGAATTAGTTTAACAAAATATTTTGTTCATTAAACAAAATGCTCTTTTAAGTCTAACATTATGTTGTTTGATCGAAATAAAAAATACATTTAAATGAAGAATATTGTTTTTTAGCGGCAATAACTGATAATACTTATTTAAAGCGAATAACGTATTAGACTAACCAAATTTTTTTTGAAGCAATGAAAAAATGTTAACATAAAAATTTGATTACTTTTAACAAAATATTTTTTACCGCTGCTAAATAGGGATGCGAATACAAGACAGTGGATCGAATAAATAAATTTTGGGCGAGATAGTGGAAGAAACAGGAAGAGACTATTACTTGTGTATGTAATATGAAGGTCATATCACAAATGGAGGCAATCCACTGATTCAGATCAGGGCGAGTATTATGAAACAAGTGACGAAATTTCTAATGAACCTGCTGTAATTAAATTAAGTTAATGGAAAAGATGTGAGATGAAGTGCAGATGTTACTGGTACAATTTCAATATACACTTTTACAATAAACAAAATACTAATTCACAAACACGAGAAACATATAATAAAAATATTGGGCGTCGTTCAAGTTTGTTTTCTAAACCTCGCCGGAAGGATGTCCAGTATCACAGAAAAGTGTCAATTCGGAAAACGCTTAAGGAAATCGTACGAGCTTTGCGTCTAAGGGCCATCGCGTAAAAAGTTATTATCGACATGAAGCAGCGAAAAATAGCCATTTAACTAGAAAAATAATACGTTATAAAAAATTTGCGAGGAGCGGAAATTTTTAGGAAAAATTTTCATTTGAATAAAGCGGAAGCGAATGATACATTTCGTCGTTAGTTCCCGGGCCAAGCTCTGGCGCCGTTCCCACTCCACACAATAGATGCTACAACCCCAAAAATGCTTCCCAACTATCTAAATCCGACAGTAAAATAACAAATAGTTATAACCCTACAAAAAGTTTCTACAACTTTTTACTGACTGTTATCTCTGTGTAGCGGCACATCGTATGGAAAACGTTTCGACGCGCAAAACGAATTTAGAAATATTTACTAACGCTGATTTTGTATTAAGAACTGTAATTACTTTCCTTTAGCAAGTGAACGTGTTTTTATTTTATTTCTTTTTTTTCATTTATTATTTTGTTTTAGTAACAAACTTGGTCACTTGCAAGAGCTTACTAATCAGGTATGGTGACATTAAGTGTAGTAATTATGCAGATAGTAATTAGAATGTGTTTCTATCGTTAAATACGAGGGGAGGATCGTCCACTAAATTTGAGAACAATACAAAATGTAAACTTTTTATTGATAACATTTTCTCACACTTTGCAGCTATTTCTCAACATCGCATGGTGTCAAGTTTCTAATACCCTCCTTATAGAAAGCACCGTGGACCATCTTTCTACGTTGGTCTGCAGCGCGTTATCTGTTCCAAAATACTGGCCTACCACGTTCATTGAGCTACAGACCAGCGTGGAAAGATGGTTGAAAAGCACAACGGCTGTTTTCTATTGATGTATAAATTATTTTCTTGTTTTTATCTGTACGTTCGTTACTGAAACTACTTTTTAAAGGAGAGTTGCTTCAATTGCGTTAAGACACAACAACCTGAGTAAACGTGTAAGTAAGTGGAATATATGGCGAGAATACCTCAATTGTGGTAAGCAAACGTCTCCTGCTTTCAGGTTTAGATCTTTACGATTAAAACTCATCATACCCCTCGCCTTAGGTATTGAAGTAAGTTGCCAGAGAGCTACTATGCCAAAAAGCCTGACAGTGTTTAAGTATTCGAGGTACATTAATTCTGTCAGTGACCGTACGTGGCATATTTGCTGGACGCTCTTCGAATCAAACTAACTCAAACTTTTTTCTCAAATTCCGGGCGGGTCACCTATACTAAGTAACCTTGGAACGGAGCTTCCACGGCATGGTAATCCCCATGGTTTGACATGGTAAGGTGTCTCCTTTAAATAAAATAGACAAATGCGGCAGTCCGACTAAAGTGGTGCTAGGGCAGAAGGTGCCAATATACGTTACGTTACTAATCTCTGTCTACTTACATCCAATAAACCCGTTGCATTTCCTTTGGACTTTTCGAGAATGCTTTTACCTCACTGCTGTTAGGGTGAATTCCATGTTAATTGATTAAGTACCCAAGGTATGTTATTTCGTTAAATAAAAATAAACATATATCTGTTCTGAATAGGGTCTTTCGTAAAGTTTATAACATGTAATTAAACATCTCATATATAAAACTTTTTTTCTAATTGCAACATGTCAGGAAACAACATAAAGAGCCGAATGCACAAAAGTTAATCAAAGCTTAACGGCGCTGATAACTTATTTGTTTCGATTAAAAAATGACATTTGCTTTGATAATAATAATAATAATAATAAATGTGTGTAAATGATTGTAGGATACCAAGTTATTTAGATCAAGAAACTTCTTCAGTTGTAGGTTGATTGCTTTTTTAGAACCTTAGATAGCACTGGACGGAGATCTTTAAATTCCAATGGTTCCTTTATTTTAGCTAGTGGGATCACATGGGCAGTTTTCCAGCATTTTGGAAAAACTGAGTGTTGTATGTAAAAGTTTATGATATGAGTTAATGTTTGAGAGAGATAGGGCAGACATAAATTTATCATATAAGGGGTGATCCCGTCCGAACCAGCAGAGTTAGATTTAATACTTTTCAATAATTTTAGAACCTCTGACTCCTCAATCACTTGAAATACCAATTTATGTTTCGGCTGCCGGGTTTGATTGCACAACCGCATTACTTCGTCTTCTACCGGATTCGTGTTCGGAATAGATTCTAAAAAGTTGTTATTAATGCGATCTACATTACTTAAGTGGTCGGGGAGCTTTGAGGACTTTTTCTTATCGGCTTGTAAAACGTTATTTTTTAAGGATTTCCACAAGGCGGTAGTACATATTATTATGATTCGCTAGCTGTTGGAAATAGTTCCTTTTTTGTTTTCTACATGCCTGTATAACGTGATTTCTAAGGACATTGTATTGTTTATTCAGATCGGTTTTGTTATTTTTATAGAGTACGCTTTATCTCTCATCTGCATTATAAACTCCAAATTACCGTTTAACCACGACGCTGGTTGTTTACCTACTCGAGAAGTTCTTATAGGGTCATGTTTGTTAAATATTCTGGTGATGTTGTCATTAAAGAAGGACACTTTTACCTACTCGAGAAGTTCTTATAGGGTCATGTTTGTTAAATATTCTGGTGATGTTGTCATTAAAGAAGGACACTTTTGTATCTATGTCATGACAGTCATAGATATGAGCCCAAGCTGTAGATTGTAAATCAATTTTGAACTCGTTATAATCAAACTTCTTAAAGCATCTAGGTATGTTTTTATATGATGGTCGGAGTTTGGAGACGAGGGAAGTGTACATTTACAAAATATTTCATGATCAGAGAAGGTAGGAGCTGCAAATATTCCCGAGTCCGAAAGTTCAAATTTACCACTTGTGAAAATGAGGTCTATTATAGAATTACCTCGCGTGCCCTCCTTTATGTGCTGGACCAGTTCTAGGTTTTGACATAAGGTAAGATCTCTTGGGTAGCTCTATCTGTTTTTCCGTAATCTATATTAAAATCCCCAAGGGCTATTATTGATTCACAAGAATAGCTGAACCATGAATCCTGTAGTATGCTTAAAAAATGTTCATAATTGGTGCGTATGGGATTGTACAACGAGCCGATTGCAAGTGACTTACCTTTGTGTTCCATTAGTATCCAAATTTGTTCATTTGAATCATCGCTTTCTATGAATTTGAAACCTAATTCTTTTTTTACATTGTGGCGATCCATGGGTGGATCTGGAACAGTTGTTTTTTAGTTAACATGGTGATAATTTCAATATGTCATTTAATCAAATATAAAAATATTATTAGTGTTATTTAATTCTATTCTAAACGCTGAATAGTGACCACACTACATTGGTGAAGTACTGTGGCGATCCATGGGTGGATCTGGAACAGTTGTTTTTTAGTTTACATGGTGATAATTTGAATATGTCATTTAATCAAATATAAAAATATTATTAGTGTTATTTAATTCTATTCTAAACGCTGAATAGTGACCACACTACATTGGTGAAGTACTGTGGCGATCCATGGGTGGATCTGGAACAGTTGTTTTTTAGTTTACATGGTGATAATTTGAATATGTCATTTAATCAAATATAAAAATATTATTAGTGTTATTTAATTCTATTCTAAACGCTGAATAGTGACCACACTACAACATAAATAGCGACTCCCCCTCCTTGAATTATTTTACGATCCCTACGTACAACATTATAATTGAGAAGACTGATATGGTTGTTGTCAATGTGGAGTTTTAGCCAGGTTTCAGAAACGCATATTACGTCAGGATTATTCTGACTAGTAAACTCTTGTAGTTTGCAAATTTTAGTACTCAGTGAACGTATATTAATATGCACAAATAAAAGCTCTTGTTGTATAATAGCTGAATTATGATTCATATAACGTAATGTAAAAAGAAAAAATAATAAAGACGAGGTTTCTAAATAAGTATTAAAATTAAAATTACCTTCTTTTGCTTATATCTAATCTAAATAAACATGCGACAATTGACCTAACTATAGTGATATGTCGCGGCTGCGTATACGCTTAATATTAAAAATTGAGTGGTTTATGAGATTGTTGGTATCCCACCCAACGCTCACGGCAATGATAAATATAACATTGATCATAAGAAACCGTTTTTATCCGATTCGATTTATCACAATTGTTTTATATTGACACAGGTTTTTTTACCGTTTGTACAAATACAAACACAAACCACGCGCACACATACAAGAAAAACCTGTGCTGCTCCCTGAGTCATGCCCTATTGTTGAGATTTGGAGGCATTCCTAGTGTTGTAGGTAGATGATTTAGGCTTGGCTCCCTTTTGGACCGACTTGAGATCTTGGGCTATTTCGTCCAGTTCCGCCTCTGTGGTGATTCTTGCGATTGTGTCGTTTGGCAATTTGACGTAAATACGACCATCTTGGGTCCATGTTTGCTTAACACCAAAAATTTTTCACGGGACTTGCGGTAAACTGAAGCTCGACTGGTTGTAAGAGGTTCCGTTATGAGGAAATCCGTTCCTTTCAAATGACTTTTTGCGCCCCAGACCTTCTTCCTGAATAGGTATGATACGAACTTTACTATAATTGGCCTGGGCCTTGTAGCATTTGCCTTTATTTTACCCAGTCGATGACAGTTATCCAGCATATTTACAGAGTGTTCAGCGACCGAAATTTGTAGTTTGTTTACGATGAAGTCGACGATGGACTCTCTGTAGGAGATTGTTGAGGAGGATGATTGATTAAATTAGTTAATTTAACGGAACTGTTAAACACCGATTAAGCTAAAATTCCTATGCACAAAAAAGAGTTAGCATTAACGACGCCGTCAAGTCGGCTTTAATCACGGCAAAATTTAACCGGTGCTCATCGACTGATTAAACTGACAGTTCGTTCATAATGTTCAATTTGAGCTTGTGGAACGTATTTTTATAGAATAATTTGACCTATTCTAATAGTTATTTGAGATGTTCCTTAATGTTAATTAGTGTTAAAGTTCTCAGTTTGTGTTCAGTTCATTTTTTAATTATTACTTTTTCATAAATAAATTTAGAAATAATATGTAAGTGAAAAATTACTTTTTACTTAAAAAATAACATAATTCCTTCCTGTTTATTTAGCGATTTTCATGGATATTCACCTCCCGATGTTAGACATTTCATCGCTCTCCTCTTTTCTTCGTCCTCCGATGAAGAGGAAGCCCCCGCCAGTAGAATAAAATTTATAAGGGATAGAAACAATCCTTTTCAAGTAGTTATACGATGATATCGATTTCAAAATGAGGTACAGGTTTTCGAAGCCGATAGTACAAAATTTGCTTCATATGTTTGGACATTTAATAGAACCGAAAACCAAGAGGAACAAAAGTAGGTATTGATGGCCTAACCCAGTTTCTAATAACTCTTCGGTTCTATGCAACTGGAACATATCAAAGAGTTATTGGAGATCATATCCACGTAAATCAGAGTACTGCCTGTCGTGTGATAAATAGTCACCAGACATCTTGCTCATCAAAGGCCAAATTTCATAAACATGCCCAAGAACCAAGACGATATTTTACAAGTCTGTAGAGGCTTTTACAGAGTCAGAGGGTTTCCTAAAGTGATTGGGGTTATAGATTGCACACACATCAAGATACAGTCTCCTGGTGGAAATAATGCTGAGCTACCCGTATATAGAAATAGAAAAGGCTTCTTTTCTATTAATGTGCAAGCCATATGATGCCACAGTAAAAATCAGGCACATAATAAGTAGATCGCCAGGATCTGTTCATGACAGTACTATTTTCAATGATAGTCCATTAATCCCGGAATTTGAAGCTGACCAATACGGAGCAGGAACTTAATTATTGGCGGACTCGGGATATGCTTGTAAGAAATATCTCTTAACCCCTTTCTTGAATCCCCGAACGCCCGCAGAAGAACGGTACAACAGGTCACATGTGGCAACAATACGATCGAAAGAACATTCGGTGTGTTAAAAAGAAGGTTTCCTTGTCTCTTTTTGGGCTTGAGAAATACTGTTCACGTATATTTGATGATAATAGTTGCATGCGCGGTCTTACACAATATTACCATTGATTCAAATGACCATTTGAACGAATTTTTTGAAGATCAAGGCAGAGCTGAAGACATACCGATCGCAGAAGGTTACCGGAATGAAAATGCGTCCATTAGAACTGCTCTAGTTAATACTATTTTCAGTTAATAAATTTGTTCTTTCCGTTTATTTGTTCATTTACTTCCTTAAAAAATGAACACAGAAGGTGAATCCAGTACCTAACTGTGAAGTCATCTTAAACTTCAGCGAAATACTTTTTTGTTGATTTTCGACTTCGTCAGGTATATAGGTACTGACATTAATAGGAGGCAATCCCAAAAGAGCTTGCAGAAAAATAACAATTTATTATGTGGTTTTGTTTATGAATATTTCAATTCTTTCGTTTAACTGCACTTTTTCCTTTGTAAGTCTTAAAGTGTGTTTCTTCAAAGACTTTATTCAACTATGTAGTAGGTACCTAAGAAAATTTTGAGTAACGACGATGCCATCAGACAGATCAGAGTTATTGTATTTACGGGGATTAGCGTGACCATTGACCAACCAAATAAAAATACAGTCAATATTATCAGCACCATTTTATTTGAATAGAAAATATGTTCATTTACTTAATTGACTCATGTAAATGCGTTTTTTTAAATTCTCCATTAGGAGAGTGCTGTATTCCAGCCTAGCATTCTTCAACTTTTTTTTAATTTGTTGAATGGACATCTTAGTTTTAGGTCGCCGTTTTGCACCAATTATTCCACCTTTTGGCTCAGGTTGACGGTCAGGTATGGAAGAAAAGGAACAGGATGGTATACTTTGGTCCACCACTTCAGGGATGATTGCTGGGGGAGAAGGTTCCAATAGCAATATTGCCTCGTCATCTTTAAAACAATGTTTTTATTAAGTAAATGCAAACTTGGATTTGTACCGTGATAAGAGCTGGCACTATCAAATGGATTTAGTAAAGGCTTTACCGTATCACCCATTATCGATAACACCAGACTCATTGAGTCGTTGGTAGTGCTTTCGCCGCTTCCTCCTTCAGTTTTCTTTCTCCCTTCCTTGGAAATAAGAATAAAGCAGACAATTAAAAATGACAGAATCCTTTTATGATTAAATTACTCTTTAATAATAATAATAATAATAATAATAGAGGAACTGGTCCGAATATGGGCCCCTATTTTGTTTTTCCCTTATAATTTTTGAATTTTTGGTAATTTTTTTGTAAAAGTTGGTATGCCTGTAGCCCAAAGTGTTAGATACGTAGAGAAAAATTTACAGTTCTGAAAAACAGAAAATAACTGTTTGTGAAGGGTACGTTTGAGACCACGTCATTTTTGTAAACAGTAGCAGAGTGAGCCAAATATGGGCCCCCTGGGAAAATTATCTAAAAATGCTATCTAATGCAAAAATAACTTTTATTTTCAGTACAAAAATAAAATCTGTAATCCAGAAATATCGCTAACGGCAAAAGTCACAAACGTAGTAATCTTTTTCCGCCCCTGAACATTGTTCATGAGCCCATAGAAAGCACTTCTGGCACCGTATCCACAGTTCTCCTTTTTGATTTTCGGAAAAGTGTATGTCGCAAAACATGCACGCAGCATCTTCATCGTCAGGAAGGTTTTGGCCAATGTTTTCCAAGTCGTTGTCTTCGTCCTCTGGGATGAATTGTTCATTTTCTGTTTCGGCCTCGTCACTTTCCGATTCTTCTTGCCTCTTCGCTCTTTTCTTTGAATTGTTAGAATTTACTCTAGACTTGGGCAATTGCGGGGGGGGGGGGTCGTTTGGGCGTCTTCTGGTTTGATTGTTCCAAATCATTTTTGTATGGTGTAGAAGTGATGACCTGGGATTTCCCAGATTTCCTCCCGCGAGTCGCTTTCTTTTTTTGAATGGTAGGCAATGGCGAAATATCAAACGGGGTCACGATTTCAGCAGGCGCGGATGATGTCGATGGTGCAGAAGAATAAAATATTGCAGTAGTTATCGGCTGATTTGGGGTAGATGGACGAGGGACAATGGGCTCTTGAGATTCAGACTCTGGTCCTAATATGGGCCCTGGCCCATATTTAGACCTCACGAGGGGCCCATATTAACCACATTGTACGTTGTGGAAGAAACTGACGTAAGTTTTTTTGTGGTAACATAAACGCGAAATCGTTTGAACAGAAGGAAGATACATTCTAAAACAATAAGCGCATGCAGCGATCGTAATCAAAATAGATGTTAAAACTTCTAGAATCTCTCAGTAAACGACTCACCTAAAAAATAATGATAATCTTGAAACACTCACGAGAGCACTGCGCCACAATAGATATAGCTGGAAACAACACCATAATTGTAAAATGATAGTGTTATTAGTAGGTACCTCTTAAGAGGCTTACAGCAGATGGCGCTGATTGCGTTAGGACCTATTATCTGGTGGCCCATATTATGTGCATAGCCCATATTCGGACCGGTTCCTCTAATAATAATATTAATATGTCTTGTGACATTTCTCCATCGAAAGCTTTTTTTTAATTGCTCTCGATACCTTTCTTTCTAGAAGCGTACCGATAATAGCTATGTTTATAAATACAACCAACATATATTACTTACATTACTGGATGCCTCCGCTTTTCTCGCATTCCGCTTTATGTTGTCATAAAAATGCTTTAATTGCTTGGTGGCTCTTTTGTAACTGATGATTCGAATTACTGTTTTCCTGTTTATTCAGATATAACCCTCAAGATTTAAAGTCAACAATATGGATGGTGAATGGATAATTGGTCAATAGAAGTCGTTGATGTAATGGGTATCCTACCTACAATGTATGTCTGCATGGCTGCCTACATACGTATTCTCTTTCGTTGATTGCATGATGCTATGTAAACATATAGCGATGACGTCATAATACACCGATAACGTAATTCTTAAAAAATGCGCTAAAAGAATATTACTTTTTAAACACTTGAAAGATCTTCATGGTATGCGGTCTTATTGTTGAAGTTACTACTTAGTTGTTGATTACGAGAATAATGTGCAATTTGCAAATCTCCAAAGATAAACAAATTTTACACAAAGAAACACCTGAAAATTTTATCAACTTGAATGTCTTGTCAAATTTAAAAAAAAAGCAAGACTTTATATATTTATCTGGCCCACACCATTAAACAAAAACGAACCATCGGTACCGGGACCAGCCTTTCCCATAAGCACAAAAATTACACAAACTAAAGGATCACAGCAAAGTCGGTAAAGGAAAACTTCGAATGCGAATGTATCCAAAAGGGAATTATCACAGTGGGTACTCACGGAAGGCTTAAAAAACACCTATGTGAAGATAGGATCAACATGTGGATGAATGTCAGAACCCACAAAGAGAAGATGATGGCATCGTAGTGCGAAATATAGTAACCGGAACATGATTGTATTTTACATTCTAATATTTTTAATCATCATCATTTGTGAAACCGGCCGCTAAGCAAAAATAATTTAAGCAAAGATACCGAATGCGGGTTGTAGTTTAAATCTACCATTATTACCAAGATTCATTTTATTTGAAGTCCGATTTGTGGCAATCATCCTTTTCCATACATATTATGCATGCTGTTATATAAAAAGCAACATGTAGTGAATAGTAAAATGAGAAACTTCGGTTAATGTACGAGATTGTGTATACGTTGGAACTTCGGAACCGTGCGTAGTCCTGTGAGATTTGAATTGAGGCGGTCGCTTTGCAGTAACGATGAACAGAACTAGACCGTCGTGGCGCCTCGTACTGGCGCCTAGCAACTTCCTATAGCGCCGAAAGATTCTGTATCTATCTATGAGATTCGAGATTCGCAACTAACTCTAGGATGGGTATGATAATAGTTTTATTTGCTTTATTTATGGATGTTTTCAACTTCCCTCCGAAAACGACATTTGTCAAAATAACAATGAAGTAGGCACGGAGCTCGGGTATACAAAATGAATTCTGTGCGTTTCTGATGTTTCATGTAGAAAGTACAAAGCACGGAGATACTTTTTTCCTAAAAAGCGTAATACTTACCTACTTACTAATGTTGTTTACGGAACAACGTGTTTCGGTTATCGTTCACCAGGTGGATGTTTAAGACGGCGATCTTCGCTCCGAACGACTTCTTAAGGGACGAAGGACTCTAGGGCGAAACACCAGCAGTCTTAAGTTGTATAATTTTTCAAGTAACGCCGAAAAATTTGTATTGGTCCTAATGCATAAACCATTGTAGTGTACTAATTTAATGATTTATATATATATATATATACATATATATATATATATATATATATAATATATATATATAATATAATATATATATATATATATATATAGGTGCTTCTTGTGAAAACAATACAGAGGAGCGAGGTAAAGTAAGAAGAGATGATGTACTCGTAAGTAGAGTATATTTCAGCGACGTAAGACAGCTAAGCTGAACTATACGAGGAAGAAGAGCGCAACTGCAGCTGCTATGAAAGGCAGCACAAGAGAAACGCGATAAACGTGAGCAAGCCAGTCTTTTGATTTAGTTCCAAAAGGTGTTTTAAATAACAGTTAGCGTTAAATCGATCTTGGAATCATGTCAACCACAAAATATTAATCCTTCGTCATCCCTTTAAAAACTTGTGTATCACTGTTAATTTCCTTTTCTTTATCATTTCTTCTTAAATTACCAAAAAAAATTTCATTGTGAATTTTCCGAGTATTTGGAAAAAGTGATCCAGATACAGCTTCTGTAGATGATATTAAATTACAAGATGAAATCCATTTACCTTGAATATTAAGTTGACAAAATTTAATTTTACGCTGTTTTTCGTATTTGCAACAATATCCTCAAATTTCCCAAAACTTTATTTAAATAATTAAATAATAGTTTCTAAGTCGTAAGTTAGCGTAAATGAGTCTAATGTTGCTGTAACACCCGATGGGATACGAATGTCTTCCATCTGGTGGAATGCCTTCTGATCCATGCTAATGTTATACTGTAGTCGCTCCATGCAAATACAGTGGTGCTCTCAACTTCTAGTGCTGCTGCTGCTCTCTGTACCAGCCGAGACAATAATTGTGCCGCACATAACTCTAACTTGAGTATAGTTGCTCTTGTCTTGACCGGTGCCACTCATCGGAAGGTTTTCCGTAATCTTCTTTAGAACTATGGCTTCCGATGTTAGCGAAAATATGCTCGAGTGTCGTCGTCTCAGCTGCGGTTGCTTTGGTTGGTGCTGACTCTCCTAGTCCGCAATCCAGACTATTCTGAGGGTGTTATTTATAAACGGTTGAAGATAGACATATATGCTGTCGATAGTTCTTTTCTGGTTAATTTAGTTCTTTACAATATAATTATGTCCTATACAATTTTTATCATACCTGAATCTCCGTTTTAAACACTCAAATGCGTGCGAAAATAGTATATTATTATACGAGTTTAATAAGACGCTGTATTATCACACGAGTGTGTTTGAAGCACGACGAGCGTAGCGAGGAGTGCTTCAATGGAACGAGTGTGATAATACGTCTTATTAAACAAGTGTAATATACTATTTTCTCTACTTTGCTTTACTGAATTCTTGGAATTTCGGCTGCTCAATTTACCGTATTAAACTAGGGACTTTTGTGACAGTTGATAACCCTGTATGTTCAAATTAACACTGATCTAGTAGCAGTGAAACAAATTCAAATAATCTGTCATTTAATTTGGATGTAAATTTTTTGAAATGGAACACATTACCGTATGTAAACACAACCACGCACCATTCGTACACTTCACTCAGACTTCTATTCGTTTCATGCAGGTTCACATTGACCCTATTCCACCTACCGGACTATCCTACTGTCTGATCTGATGGCTCTGGGTAAGTATATTTGATGGCCAAGGACTATCCTCTCAAAATCATAACCACAGAGGAAGTGGCTGAAGCTTTTGTCACCTTTTGGCTATCACGGTTAAATTCCCATCATCTATCAGGGACGTTTTTTGTACCCTCAACATTGTTTTCGGCAATGATTCCACACCTGCAGTTACCACTCAGCAGCCAAAGGCCTAGTGGAACAAATTAATTGCTAACTCAAAGCAATGTTCGTGTGCAGCCCAATGCATCCTGGCTCGAGGTGCTCCCTATCGTTCTGCTTGGAATCTGTAGCATTTTCACGGAGAACTTTCAAGCTTCCTCAGCCGAGTTTGTTTACTGTTACACCGCCCTTCAACCTCGATGGGAAACCTTGTAACGATTTAGAAACTTAAATTGCAATTGACTATAGGGATTATACCTTGAATATAACATGAAATCGAATAAGTTCGCATCAGCTATAATACAAAGTGGTACATTACTAATGTTCAAAGAAACACAATTAAATTAAAGACATTTACTGATTTTAAAATGAAAGTAACATTGTAGAGTTGGAAATCTTTTAGGTGTTAAGTGACCCCCATCGTGCTTGCGTGCATCCAAATCGATGCACTCATAACGGTTAAAATAACGAGAACACAGCCTTCTTTTTACATCCTCGAATTCCAATAGTTCACATGCTTGCAGCCACCATTCTTGTTACTTTTTTACTTGGGAATCTAAAAGCAAGTATGGCATAAATGAATTGCAGATAATTGCATTTACTTACTGCCATGTAACCGAAGAATCCACTTTCCCACAAGTACCTGCATTCTTTATTTCTAAGTAATAAACACACTAAAATTGCCAAACATTAGGTATTTCTTTACAATTATTGTGGATCACTTACCTACACTGATTTATATAACTATAGGAAAGTCTTCTTTACTATTAAACTTACACAAAAGTTCAATATTTCATTATCAAAACAAACAATTTAACCTCAATCACTGACGTTTGACATTGACATATTCTGTGCCGCGACGGATGTTACCAATATACGACAAATAAAAATCACCAAAAACACGTTAATAATAGCCTTCATAATTAAACTGTTTTTGATATAATAATGAGTCGAATAGTAACGCAAAGTAGATAAAGGGTCTTTAAAACACACCTGCGTTAAAGTTGCTAAGTAATGATACTTCAAGTATGACTTTTGAAGCTGTCATCTGGGTGAAATAAAAAAATCCTCTTAGGTAGCTTTCTGTAAATGCACAACATTTCTTTGGCTTGTAGGTACCTATCCTTTGGTTGAAGCTTTCACAAACGCGCGTAATTTAGGGTATGCTTCCAAATCTGTTCCACTTTTCAATCGCAGCATTGTTTGAAGTTTTGAATGAATGCACCAAAAGATGGAAGATTTAAATATCTTTGACATTTCCTTCATATATGCCAGCATTATCGATGCATTTAAGACTTTATTCGTAAGTAACTTCCTATTCATCCATGGAAACAACTTTTCATATTCTTTATAATAGGCTTTACTGGATTTGGATTTTACACTTACCAACGTTTGTTTAGATTTTACAACAAGCGATTTAATGGACGGTGTATTATCTTTTTCAACGGAAATCGTTTTATTCACAAAAACGATGATTTTTATAAGCAAACGTCAAGTAACATTTCCATGGCAATCGTGAAATTACAAACACCCAGCCCACTTAATTAGACATGTATTCGAGTATAACGTCAATATGATTTCATTGTATTTCCTATTTGTAAATTATACTGCAGGTATAATAAAAAATACTATAAGATACACGTGTATAATTGGTTTTTAAAGCACTTGCAACGTTAAAAGCACTCCGGTTCGCGTCATGCCATTAAACTCGTTGCGCGTGCTTTAAAGACTTGATTATACACTTGTATCTTAATATACTATTTCCTTGTCTATTTCGGTTGGCCTTGCGTTTTGAAATGAATGCGCGCCATCTTAATTCTCGTAAGAAAGCTCCATAAGACTTCATTCGGTAGTGTGATACACTGAGTCAATGTTTCCCGTTTCTATTACATTGCATCGACCATAAACAGGTTTCGGTTTGTGCTTAAAAATATCTTCATTTCATATTTATATTTTGGACCAAGGTAAAACACAGACATTCGCCGTGATTAAAGGATACAATGAAAATATTACTACCTGAAACTCAGGTACTTGTAGTTCTAAGTTTTATTCACTATTTGTATATCCGCTGCTATGTGAGCAATTACATGGACTAAGTCTACTAGTATATCTGCACGTTGAGTTAGTGGTTAGTCCACTGATATTGTCAACTTGAATTACCATGTAAGCTTAAAGACGTTGATAACAGATCATAAATTTCTAACAAAAACCCAAAGTTATGCTACGAATATGAATAACAAAACATACTTTCGCTCATCGCCCGCGTACATAAGAAGAGGGTGGTTTTTTTTACAACCACCGCAGTTACAGGCTACGTACTTAACGATATTGCAGGGGTCGGTTTATTGCATTAACAACTCTACTCATTATAATTACTGGGTCGTTAGCGCGTCATGTCGTTAAGAATAAGAGGAACCACTATTCATCAATGAAAGTTTATTCATCTTGGAGTATTAATGATTTTATTTAGGTCTACTATGTATTTTCATTTCATTTCCGATTTTAACATCGTGTATTGTAGGGGAAAATGCCACTAGAAATAAGTCGCGGATTAATTAACTTTCAACTAATACAGGGTACACAAAGGAAAATTACCACGAATTTAAATTAAAACCTTTAGACATTGATTAGATATTTAAAAATTGTAGGCGATGCTCGACCATGTTCATAACCATTTTAGTGAAAATATGATATATAGATAAGATTTGCTTTGCCAGAGAATAGAGATTCTGAATTGACTGCATAATTTGTTACATGGGCTGGCAAGCGTTTTGAATATAATTTGTTTTAGCGGGGAAACAGAACTTTTGATTGGTTATCAGAGCTCCACTGAAGCGGAGAATATTTATGTAAAGGATTCCTTATATGAAAAGTAGCTGCGCGAATGCCCTCCGTCTATTCGAGGGTTTGAGATCTCAAAACTCAGACCTCATAGCTACCTAGTCCTTTTATATGCTTCATTAGACGAAATGGGAGAATTTTAGTGAAACTGTCTGCTTCTGAGCAGGCCCATTTCATTTTTGTTATTTGCTTAACATATTTCAAGGAAATGCGAATTCAAAGTACCTTTAATAGAAAGAAATCTGCCAGTAATATTCTATATGGATGGATTCGATTCCAAAGTAGATATGCGTATTTGCCCCCCTCTCCCACACGAACTTGTTGGAAAATTTTCACTTTGTGAAAAAAATTGTGTTGTACGTATCTAGTCCTTGAAAAGTCCCCTAGGTGAAAGTTCGTATTTTTTGGTATATGATGTTCTTTCTTGACGGGAAATATATCGACACATATTGACAATTTCGCTGTCTGTTTTCGTTCCAGAATAGATTAAAATATTTGCTTTATGCAGTTTCAGCTTTCCTCAGGTCAATAATGTCAGTACGGCAGAGATCAAAGTTCATGAAAATATGCACGATCTTTCAAAAAGTAGCCCGTTTGGTAAACAACTTTACTTTATACGTTTAACACCTGTAATTGTCTCTATTTAATTGATTAACACAAAAAAATTAATTACCATTCGGCTGTATCGAAAGTCTTCTATGAACAAACATTGAGCTCACGGAGTTTCGACGAAATTAAAATATTACATTTAAGCCGTAACCGCAACCGTTTCCGAGGTCAGAAAGAGTGCTGTCTGCCAAAGACTGTAAAAAGAGGATATGACCAGCACGGTATATAAAGTTCGAGGCAAATCTAACGTTGTCACGTCAAGCGATGCGAATACGGTAAATCAAAACTTAATGAAGAGCAATAATTCAAATGGCTTTAAACTAGCAAAAGCGATATATAAAAGTATAAACTTGACGTTAACTTGAAAAACTCATTTACAAATGACTAAATTTGTATACAACAAAAATAATGTGAACCGTAATGAAGCTAACACGAGTAATTTCTTCGTAATGACACAAGTACCGTAGATATCTGTATCGGGGTAGGTTCAAAAACTTAATTTACAAAGCAAAAATGACTAAATGTCTTTACAACAAAAGTAATATGAAGGATTTAAAGCGTAACTAACATGAATGAATCTTCGGAATGACAAAAAGTAATATAACTTCCATTTGGACGTATTAGAGCCCCTTCTTACCAGGCGTTTTTTGAAGCGGCTGGTAGCGTGACCCCTTCACACGGTGCGATTTGCAGCGCCACAAGTAGCACGAAGCGCTTTTCAGAAGCGCCTTCACGCAACAAAAGCGCACGTACCAAGAATGGGCGTCGTTTTTTTAAAAAATGGTGTCTGGTTTGAGGAGAGTTGATTTACTTGTGCCTTAGTAAAGAGCATACATATTTGTGTACTGATATTTTGTATATAAATCTAAGTTTGTTATTAATGATATGTGGGGGTTGTAGTTCGACCGTTGAAGGAAGGCGAAGCTGTATTAGGCTAAACACTTCATATTGTGTGGTAATAGTATATTGAAAGACAAGTGTTACAACGCGACCTATTGTAATACGACTATTTTGTGGCACGAGTGGCGCAGTGAAGCGGAGCCACGAGTGTCCACAAGATAGGAGTATTACAATAAAGCATTGTAACACGTGTTTTTCATACTATTTTTTCTATTTCGGGGCTTTAATTTAATTAAAAAGTAATTATGAAAAACTACAGGAAACTTTAGAATTAATATGTCTTAAGTTGGCAACACCATTTACGTTGACAAATTTTAAGTTGGCAGCGTAGATAAACACAACACTGACATTTGGAAACTTTAAATTCCGTGAATGTGTAATTTTTTATTCGTAGATAAATTTATTTATGGTGGATGTGTAAACTGCTGATTTGGAATGTATTAAGTTCTTCGTGTACCAAAAATCAAGGAAAACACATAAATTTTACGTAATTTGATTTCACATGCATCTAATGATTTGACGTTGACGTCTTGGCGAACTGCCAACTTAGAGATGAAAAGTTACCAAAAACAATATTACAATGGAACTCATTGAAACACTGTTTTTGCCGAAAACAGTTGCACAAAATTCGCATTGTAACACCGAAATAGAAAAAAACCATTGTAGCACGGTGTGGAAAACTCCAAAATTACGAGTATAACAGAAATTGTACAGAAGAGACTTATAAACTTCAGTTCTTACTCATCTGAGAAATAAAGCTAATGTCTCAGCGGGAGGAATGGATTTCCGCATAACCGTGTCTTTTTTTCGAAGAAAATTTCCACTCTGCGCAGCGTTTCAAAAACGCATCGTGAGAAGGAGCTCTTAGAGCCGAATTCAGAGTCCTTCCTAATTTCAAACTCACTCATATCCTACTAATTTCAACCTAACCTCTGAGATTGGTATTCAGAAACAAATTAGACTCAATGAGTGACCAAAATCTTACTAACTAGTGAGTAAGAGATGAGTGCGATGTAAGTCAGCTTTAGACTACCCTTAAGTGTCACTAATTTAAAATAACTTGGTTATATCAAATGTGTTTCCTGTATTTGTTAGAATATTTGATTGCAAAGTAGTTTTTAAGTGTGTGTTATAGACATTATCTTAGTAAGTAATTAAGGACACGATAGTAGTAGTTGTGGTATATGTACATATTTAACGGTAACAAAAGTCAACATGGATGACGATTGGGAAGCTGCTATTCGTTACATTTATGAAGACGCGTATTTACCAGTTCCAAGGTAATAAATAATAAATACTTTATGAGAAGTAATGTATATTTAATATAATTTTTTAAGAAATATTTTGCGAGATAACCACAATCCGCTAGAAATGTATACAAATACAGAGCTATTTCAAAGAGTACGCTTCTCAAGACATACTATTACAGACATCCTTTTACCCATGGTATACCCACAAGGACAACATGAAAATAACCGTGGACTTCCAGTTCCACATATTTTAAAGCTGTATTTAGCACTGCGGTTTTTTGCAACTGGAAGCTACCAGGTATGTCTCATAATTGCTAAAAGGTTTGTGGGTTATATTCTATAACTATTTTTAGAGGGTTTGTGGTGACCTTTTATAATTATAATATATTATAATATTATATATAATATATATATTATATATAATATATATATTATATATAATATATATATTATATTATAATAGGATATATTTTAAAGTAGTGACAAAAAGAGGAATTTATGTATAATTTTTATACGGTCCTCATGGTTTAGTTCAGGGGTGTTTTTCCCTACATTGAAGGGCGTCTTTCGCTACCAACGCTGCACTTGAAATCGTCTGCCATAGCATATTTGAAAACTATGGAAAAAATGGAATTTCTAAAGAAGTCGCCTATTCAGCGCCGCCCCAAGTTAATGCTGCGACTTACGACTGGCAGACGAGTGATTGATTTTATTATTAGTTTTCAACGTACTTTCAGCCTGTATTATCGAATATTTTGTCGCTTATGGTTTAGTTACTATGTACGCTGCCTCCCGGTCTATTAGTACTATTTCCTTCCGATATAAAATCCGGAACGCGTATTCATTCTGCTGCAAACCAACTCTTAAGTCAGTTAATGAAGCGAACTGACGACTTTTATGTAATTATGAGCGGATTTCTAAATTGCGAAAGGAAAAGTTTCGGTAACAAGAAGAAGACAAATATCTCCCTTAAAATGAAACGCATCTAAATGGAAGTTTGCCGAAAGATATAATTCTTCTGCGTTAGTTGTAGTAAACAAGCTCGTAAAAAGAAACGCGGGGTTGAGACTATCGGGGTTTGTAGGGACAATCACTTGTTTCTCCATAGACTTCCGGTAGCTGACGCACTTCCGAAATGCTTCCACCACTTGCCCACTGATGCGTAACTGCTTCATCATCATGCTGTCCAAAATTTCTATGAAATATGAATAAATGCGCCCCCTTTGAATTTATATTATAGATACACATTTATTAATTGTTGTGTAAGTGCGACCGACACAAATGATAAATGTGTATAGATTTGCCACCATCGCCGACCAAAATAGAATTTGCACTTCTATTTACATGTGTTTAAACTTTCCATACGTAACGGCTTCATCACTTCGTAGATGTCAGATATGGAAATAAGAGCTCCCCCACTATGGCAATATATCAAAATATTTCAAATTTATCGTGTCCATAAAAGAAATTTACTTCTTATCAATGAGGTAATTTGTCAGAGCGATACATTATACGAAATTGGAATTGTTTTTATCTTCATCGGCTTGTTGGACGAAATCGACACGGTTCTCCGTTGTGATTACATTTTCTTAGTGGAAACGATATTCATCTCGCCGAATGACAATCACTATACAGAGAGAGCGAAGTTGTGTTGTCCCATCAATTCTATTAGAAATGAAGTGAATTATAACTGAGGGTTCTCTCAATTCGGGGTTTGCTAAATTCTTATAGTTCCACTTCAATAAACTTGGGGATTACAGTGGGGTGACGCGCTGAGCTGTTTGTGTATATTTATTAAAAAATTGAATACTTATCTTTACATGAAGGCGGCAAGTTCTATCGATACTTTATTTAAATATTAACACCAAACTCGGATTGCATGAGCCGTCAAGTTTAGCACTACAACATTGAGATATGTAAATCAATCAATCGAAAGCAATGCTAGTAATCGATTGTATTACTTTTATCTGACTGTTTGATGGATTGGCCATGCCAAAACTGACAAGTTTAGAGTCACTAGAGTGGGTGTGTCTAGGTGTGGGGATTTCTAACATAGTGATACCTGATGTCAACATGCTTACGACGATCTAATCATGAAATGCTGATTATCATAAAAAATCCAATTTCCCAGTTCATTCATGATATAAATTTCGCAAATACATTGCTTACTTTCAAGCTTAAGACCTATGTATTCTACCTCAGTGTTTATCACTTTTCCAAGCTATAGAGCCCCCAGCAAGTATAACAACGTAGCCTGTACAAGATTTTCGACTTGTTCTATATGAACATATCCCTGAATTTCCAAATTGTCATTAGTATATTACATTAACTTTGAGCACACACAACAAAATTACAGTTCTACGACTAATGAACAAAGCAAAAATAAATAAGTAAAGCGGAAAGGCGCCACTTCTAGAAAATTTAAAAGGAGACTACACTTACTAGAGAGAACAAGGAAGACTAATAGATCCTTGTTCTATACTTGTTCAAGCTAAAAGGATAAAGAAATTGAACGGGTTGAACATCAGCAATAACAGTAGCCAAAAAGTAACTGAAATCGATGGCAATTTAATTCAAAAATATAAACTCTAACCAATGGTTTCTAAACGTTACATATAAATTTAAAAGTAATTTATTTGATAGAAAAACCATAATAAATTCTTTAATTATGCGTTTTCCCAGGCATTCCAGTCCACAAAATTACGGGATTTCCCACACCAAGGTCCAAATGTCTCTACTGCGAAAAGTATAAAAATATAGCTTTTGTTCTATAATTGAAGTGTAGGTATTTTGTTACGTTGTTTTGGCTCGTAATTCAAATTTAGTATTCTTATAATCCTACACCGCCTCCCCTTCTCCTACCAATTCTCATGAAATTGTAACCATTGATCGCCACATTATCTGTCGGGGTCTTTTCAGTCAACCAAGTTTCCGAGATCGCAAAGATGTCACAATCAGCAGCTTCTAAGATATGGACAAAACCTGGAAAATTTGAAGTTAATGAACGAATATTTAAATGACCAACCTTAAACGCTACGGATAAAAGTGACTTATCGCTACATGACTGATTTTTGATGTAAAGTATCCTGATAGATCGTGAAATAAAAAAAGTCATGTCTGCCAGCGAGATCCCGTGGCTTAAGGTTAGGAGGGCGGTCAAATATGTCAAATTTTAATCAAACTGCCGATTTTCCGACAATATTTACCTTTGGTGCCTTTATTTTGAATCTGACGCAAAAAATGAATGAAGCTTATTTGTACAGCTCATCAAGACACATCTTTTTTTATATATAACATTTTTCGCTATGGGGCTTACTTTCTGAGAAAAGTGCAAATTTAGAAAAGCTACAAAATAAATAGAGTAATTTTTCAATTTAAAATTTCTCAAAAACTAAGGAACCCACAAAAAGACTGCTATGGAATTTTTGGTAGAGTTTCTTATGCCACATTAGCCAGTGCATTCGAAAAAAATTACAAACATTTTTTTCAAGCCCTTATGGCCCTTTTAAACTTTTAACACCCTCAAAAACCCTGTAGATCATACCGAAACCAAAATAGGATGTTTGCGACTCTTCATGCAAACCTATATGCATTCCAAATTTCATCAAAATCGGGTGTGAGGGTGTGTGTGTGTGTGTGTGTGTGTGTCTATATATTATATATATATATATATATATAAGCTCGGTAGATTATTCATTAAAAAAATCTTTAAACGTAAAAACAAGAAATGCGGTTTTTTATATATGCTCGGTAGATTATTCATTAAAAAAATCTTTAGTAAACAAGAAATGCAGTACAGCATAATGATATATAATATATAAAGAATATGGTAAATCGGTTGTAGTGGCACTAAATCCATGCTGTTGTTTCCTTCCTGCACAGTTAAATAACATAGCGACAGAGTCTGTAAATAAATGTTTCATCATATTCGTGGTAGCGATTCTCACGGGTGCCTCACCTATGAACAGCTAAATGTTGCACCTACGAAACAATGTCTTTTGTGCAAATATTTACAAAAATATACAACTTACCAAATACTTATTTATTATTGATTATTTCCAACTTTTTTAAATCATCATAAATTGTAAGTGGCAGCGTGGTGCTTCAAATAGTGCATGTGCACCACCTTCTGTGCCTAGTAGTCTAAGAACTTGGTCCAGGATTATTGTATGCTGGTCCACATATTTTTTATGTATTCCAACTGATTCTTTAGTTTATCAATATTTATATTTGAATTGATGTCTATGAATGTACTGCTGTGCGATCAAAAATGAGTTGCTGTCGAGTCACCTTTGCAATTTTTGTTTGATGGCGGTTCCCGAACACACTTTAGTTATTTCCTTCTACAGGAAGAACACAGGATTTTTACTAGTGTATGTAAATGTGCGGACTGTATCTTATGTAATTTTATCTTACCTTTAGTTTTGCGGCGATTCGGCGAAAACTTGTTATACGAGTAGTACTTTTTCTGAAATAATGAATGGGGTGGTGAAATGTTGGAGGGTGCACTTATTGTTTACAAAAATGAAGTCTCGAGAGACTTGTTTGTCAAAAAAGCAAAAAATATATTAAAAAAACTAATTTTTTACAATATATATTATATATTAAAAAAAACAAAAGATGTAACATAAAATAAATGTAACATAAATATAAGCCAATGGAATCAATATTCAAGGATACATAAAAATATTAGATAAAAATATAGTTTATCTAATACAATTTATTTATAACAATAGAAAAAAGCTGGAATATATTCATTAAAATAGTTGCAACCTTCTCTCATTGGCATTATGAAATTCTCTTAGAAGTGTGTTCATGTCTATATTTTTAGTTCTTTCATTTTCGAATGTAATCAGCGATGTTGCCAACTTGTCAAGCAAGAAGCAAGTCTAGAGCTAGAATCTCCATAACTTCAGATTTCAGATATATCTGAATCTGAGTTATTTAAACTTGTTACTTTTGAATCAAATTGCATAATTCTAATAACTCATACTAAGTACTCATACTACAAAATGTAGTATGTAGGTATTATAATTATCAAGAATAATCATTTTTGTTCAATTTTATTTTAATAATAATTATGAACAACAATAATATTGTATATTAGTGATAATTAATTTACAATGTACAAAAATAGCACTATTGTACATTTTTATTTTACGATTCTAATCGCGTGATCGGTCAGAGGGTGCCACTTAATATCCAGAGGGTGCCACGCACCCCCCTGGCTACGGCCCTGCCTTAAACGTGCTTAAAAACAAGTACCACCAGGAAGAAGGAAGCAAAAATATAATTCACATGCGCATCCAACGGGCTTGAATGAATGGACCAATGATAATTCGACTAATCCGATTTGAATTGGCCAGTATAGCGAATCTCAAGTATCAGTGATAGTAGATAGTAATTGTATTTCCTCTATGATAGTAAATAGTAGAATAATAGTTTATATGTACTTGAGACAATGAAACTGTTACAAATGTCTGTATAAACAACAATTTAACACAAATTATTATCTGCATAAATCTGTTACTTACGTCATGTACACAATACCCGATGATTTATAATGTGTTGCTTCCAGTAGGCTTTGGGTATTGATTTCAGTTCGATCAGGTTCTCAAGTTCCTCGTTCTTTTTTACGTTGGGCCAATAACTTCTTATTATTTAACCAAAGTAAGGGCACAATTGCAATTTGGTTGTTTTTAAACTCTACTATTGCATATATATCTTACACTTCTGCTTTTATGATCCAATACACTTTAAGTTTTGCCACCAAAGTAATTGCTATAGATGCACTCAAAATGATTTTGTAATTGTTTATTATATATACCTGCATCAGAATAGCCGTTTAAAGCACACCCGAAAACAGGCGATTAGAGCAAGTCGACCATTAAAGGTTGCTAAGTGACGTTAGGTATGAAACTGTCACCTGAGACTGAAATAAAAAATCCTCTGGAGTCGCTTTCAGCAAATGCAAAAGATGTCTTTGGCTCTTATCCTTGTTGAAGCTTTCACAAACGCACGCGATATAGGGTATGATGCCAAATCTGTTCCGCTTTTTAATCGCAGCATTGTTTGAAGTTTTGAATGAATGCACCAAAAGGTAGAATATTTAATATTTCCTTCATATATGCCAGTATTAACCATGCATTTAAGACTTTATTTGAAAGATGCAACTTTTCACATTCCTTATAATAGGCTTTTGCGTTTGCATTTTGTAGGTATCAACTTTTATTCTGCTTCTGCAACAAGCCACTAAATGGACAGTATCGTTTTGAACCGAAGTAATTTTCTTACAAATACTGTGATTTTTATAAAGAAACTTCAGCAAATATGGAATTACGAATAACTAGCCCACTTAATCAGAAATGTATGCGAGTATAACGTGAATACGATTTTATTTAATTTATCTTATTTTTAAGTTATATTGCAGACATAGGTAATTTAAAAAATGCTTTTAAACTCTTTGTGCGTTCTTTAACGTCCACGCGTTGCTTAATATACTAATATATGTATACAGTTACGAAATCTTAAAAGGGCATCTTGACATCTCATGCTCGTTTGCTATATGTATTTGTGTAATTTATTAAACGTATGTGTCTTGCCTGTCATGAGGCCAATTTACTAAACAGAAGTCGAAGGTAATTACTTTTTCATCTTGTACAAGTCAAACATCAGTTTTGAAGAAATGTTTTGGGATAATTGTTAAATCTGACTGACTGTTGTTTATGGACTTTTTGTTAAACTCGTACGATTATTCTTCCTGTTTGTAATAAGTACTCGATCTTATAGTTTCCACTACTAAATAGCTAAAATAATGTTTTCGCTTCATTGTGATTACGAATCCGTCAAAATCTGCGTTACAAATTCAATTGTCATATCGAATGCGAAAATACTTTGAGGCAGCGCACTCGACATGACATTAAAGTATTACACATGACTAGGCTCGAAGGATTTCGTTCGTCATTCAACAAACTGAGCACATCCCTTTTACAACTGCCCGTCGTTAAGTCCTCTCCCCTTATATTCTAATGTGTTATTTATGGTCGCACATTATGGAAACTCTAATATTACTCGTTCGACGATGTGCATTTAACAGTCCAATCCTGAAGCTCGTATTTCAAAGTTTTATGTTTATGCCATAACTTCTGACAATAGGTAATAATTATAATAATTGTAATGTCTTTTAAATGAGAGAAAATTCTGTGAGCTAAATTTAAGCGGCGCAGGTAGTGGCAAATTCAATTCAATTCGTTGGTTGTAGAAAAATATGAATAACGCTATAACTCACACAATTTCATCGAATGTTCGGTAACGCACAAATTTTGCAATAAAGATTTGGATAGTTTTCAACGAGATCAACGAGACCGTATTAAAATCTCATCTCGCCTCGCACAAAAACAACCTCGGGTCTCGCCTTTCAACAGAAAGTCTTGTGCCTGGCCAGTTTCGTTGAAAATTCCATTTTATACGGTTAAAATAAGATCAATGCTCGAAATATATAGATGAAGAGTAAGTGGCAGTGGTAAGTCTGATGTAACAATTACAAATAACAAGGGGCCAAGTATACTTCCTTGCGGTACTCCTTTTAAAATATTAACTTCACTGGAAATCTCACCATAACATTTTACGCACTGTATTCTGATATCTAGTACAGAACCGTTTGATCGAGTTGTCAGGGAGCGCATAGTATGCCAAGTTGGAAAGAAGCAACATGTGGTTTATTAGACCTATGGATTTGGAAGTTTTCAAGGTTTCTCCAAAATTTTGTGGGTTATTCGAACTTGCATCTAAAACATCCTTTATATAACATTCCCTTTCTCTTCGAATAGCTGTCATACAAACGTTTCTTAAGCTTTTAAAATAAGGGCTAAGCGCTGGTTCAACTGTTCCCCCCCCAATACAATCTTCTTTGAACTACCTACTTGAATCGATCAATCTCAGTAGTGATACTGTTCTTTACACGGGGGATTTTAACACATATTGCCAACTGGAACGGTGTTACAAAATTAGTTCTTCTCCTCTGTCCTACCTCTGGTTAATCTTCCTATATCTTAATTAAATTGGGGTGGTTTTTGTTATGTAATTATATGTTGTTGTATTTTGTAGGAATTAAACGCTTAAAGAGAATTGTATGACAAGACTAGTTTTTATTTTATATTGAAGTTATTAATTAATTGTTTATATACACATGCTATTTTACCCAATTAAATTATAAAATCGCATAAGTTTAGAATGTAATCACAACTCCTCCCCAACTTATAAATTTAAACGTTCCGGAGGATGACGTACGCGGTTAGAACAACGTAGCTGCGGTATTCTCTTGTACACTGGCCGTTATGTCCAACGTAGGTGTATTTATTCCTGGAGCAGTAAAGTATCGGGTAAGGTTGTAACATCAGGATGATTCTTAGAGGGGTCATAAGGAGTCACCATTTTGAAATTTGATAAAGAATCCACCTGCAAAATTTCATCGTAATCGGTCCATTCGTTTATGAGTTGTCGTGCTAACGGACGGACAGACACCGCAATAGTATTTTACATTATTAGCCAGATGAGTGAGTTTTTACTGGCGATAGAAGTTGACTGGCGAGCCGTTTTATGGCACACAGCACGTCCCTATCCTATCAACTGTAAATATAGTTTCGTCTAGGAAGACACCAACAAAGAATGATCTTCACACTAGCCCAGTGCGCACAGTTTGCAGGCTCCGATTCGTAATACGTCAATTTCACGAATGTACGGATGCAAAATGCATCAAGCGTTTTAAAAACATCCGATTGTCACCCTGTATTTCTTCTGCCAGCTTCGTTTTTGAATATGGATAAAATACTTGGCACACTATCGTCTCGGTTTTGGTTGTGGCGCAAGTGAACTTCTTTTTGAATAAACCACAGAAACTCTGGTTATAGTTAATCGCATGATAAGCATATTGACCTTCTGAAATTGTTGTTTATCGAAAATATGTGTGTATTATAGACGAACTTGTTAGAGCTCTCTTGTGTTTTACCGATTAAAAATGCTTATTTATGTCATTTGTCCCTACTAAATCAAAAGCTGACCATTACATTTCTAATAAACCATCTGCCATCAATTTTAATTTGTTTGATAAATGGAAATTCTTTTTCCAACAATTCTGTAAACTTGTACTGAGGCTTTTTGGTACTTCGCTTTTCATTACGTTTTTTTTTCTACAATTATTGTCCTCGTTTTAAAGCTAATAACAATGGTAAGATATAGATTTGGGATTGTAAAATCTACAATATTGATTACTTTTCTGTAAATTAAAAAAACTGCGGTCTTATCCCACCAATGTTAATTACAATGTGCTACCACCAGAGGTCTCACTGTTAATCTGAAATGCGAATAGTAACGCTGTTTTAAAATATAATCGACGTAAGAGAATGTGATTGGGAACGGCATACAACATACGAATAATCACATACTATTTTCAAGAAACCTGACTTTTAATCCGGCTCATATTAAACTTAGCTCGTAGAAATCGTTTGGCCAAAGTTTGACATCTTTTTTCGTTCTCGAGTTAGATGAGGAACATACAGACTGACGAACAAAGCTCTCACATAAGGAGGATTTTTTCATCCGAAAAATTCCCCTAAAGATAAATCAAATAATAACTAAATATTGCTTTAGTTCAAGATTTGGAGAAAAATCCACTCCTGAAAAACAGATTATTATTATTATTAATATCAATAAAAACAACCTCATTAGGAAAGTGTCATTAGAGTCCTCCCATTTATAATTAAATTCCATTGAAACGTAAATAAAGAGACAACAAAGATAAGTATAGGTGTTCAGTGATTAACGCAAAACTATCCGTCGTACGTTAATTACACGGTTCGATTGTACAATAAAAGTCAAAAACTCTTAAAATTCTTTCATTCGAATTTATACAGACCTTTATAAAAAATAATCGTTTCTGCCACGTGAAAAACTGTATTAATCAATGCCATCTCATAGCATGGGAAATGCTTATGTTTTGTGTATGGATATGAAGTTACCAGTTTCGTTAAGCAGAAAAGAAGACAGTGGTGTCGCGTCAAGTGTTGATTGTACCGTACTCGGGCGCAATCGGTAGATTAAAGAAAAGTCGCGGATACTGTCGATATGGTATGTACTCCCTTAAAACCTTCCGTTACTGGCGGTCTTATTTTGAGCAAGAATACTGGCGGCGGACTGAGAGTCCGCGCACCCTTATATGTGTTTTTCAGAGTATCTCCATGATTTATATGGGCAATATGAACAATTATAATCAAAAGAAGATATTTATTAGGCCTTGCAAGCAGTGTTACATGTTAAGAAACAATAGAAAAACAAACATAATTGAAATTAAAACCTCAAAAAACAAAATTATGCAAACTCTTGTTGTGAATAACATTCCAAACAAACACACGTTAAATCTTCTAGACACATAAATCTCTCGCACGTTTTAGTTGGACGATTTTTTTTTCTGTCACAGTAATTGCAACGACCTCTCGTATTCGTAGAACTGGGTGCAGGAAGGGTAACTTCAATCCCAAGTATTTCTTGAATTCTGTCCTTTATAGTTTTAGGAATATTAGCTTGAGTTGCTCGTACACGAAGATAAACTTCTGCTAATTCCGAAGATAATGGGTGCAAAAATTTACGTCGAAGCATATTTTGACTTGGGTTTTGTAATTGATACAAAACCATAGAGTTAACGCCGGCCATATTCAGTAACGAATAGAAAATGACCATGGGCCATCTTTGTGTGTTCCTGGCACAATCGTAGGCGGCACACATTTTATCTAGTGTGTCGACTCCTCCCTTGGATTCATTATAATCGATTACCATTTCGGGTTTTCCTGTTGCTTGGTTAATTTTGTCCTCATGATGAAGACTGGAAATTAGTATAACAGTTTTATTCCTTTTTGGAATATATGAAACCAATGTTACAGTTTTGTTGTAGGCAAACATACTCGAACCTATTGGTCTCTTTGTTGGGTTGGAAATTTTTTCTGATAGTTCCCAAAAATGTAAGGCTAAAATCTGTCAGTAGAGTATTCACCAACCGAACACTACTAAACCAATTGTCGCAGGTCACGTTTCGTTTCGATCGTTTGATAGGCTCAACTAACCTCTGTACAACAGCAAATGGAGAAGTCTGTAAGGCATAAAGTCCTTCTGGTTGTAAGCCAACGTAAACCTCTAAATTACTAGTGTAAAATGTTTTTGAATCCACCAATGCAAATATTTTGAGGCCATACCTATTTGGCTTACTTGGGATGTACTGGCGAAAGCTACATCTTCCTGTGAATGCTTCTAACTTCTTGTCTATAGTAACGTTGTGGAATGGCGTATAAGTAACCTTACATTTCCCGACAAATGAATCCCCTTATAGGGGCCAGAGACTTGTTATAACTAGACCGCGCGTAACAAGATTTTACTATAAACGCCTGTTGTCGAGATAGGATAGGCAGCCAACTGTTCATCGCGGGGCAGACGTACGTTCTGCAGCTTGCTTTAGCCATGTTTATTCTAATTGTAATTTTAGTAGCAAAAAAAAAATAACATATAGCTGTTAACTGTTTTAATCGAATTTATTGGTATTTTATTTGAACTCAATTGGTATAGGTATAACTGCCTTACTCTAGTCCTAATTTGATTTATATGTGTATTTTGGTGGTGAACACGTATGGGAAAATATACTCTTAAAACTAAAGATGCAAGTAGTAAGATATGATTATTTAGCGGATTTTGATTCAATATATGCTTATCCAAAAACCCAAATGGGCTGTAACTGTTATTTATTTTTCTTAGACTGCTGATAACCATTTTGTTTACAACGCGGTGTGGTGTGGATTGAATGAAAAACCTGAACACATTTTCAGCAATTTGGCAAATTTTTAATGCATCGCTTGATACGTGCAACAATCCTCCACGATTTTTTCTAGTTAAAAGCTTTGAATGACTCTCTGATGCGAATATCGCATCTGCACATATGGAACATTTAACAGACTTAGCTATTTTTCTTGTAACAAAATCTGAAATATACTTAGTACCAGTAAGTACTTAGTTACGTCTATACCTAATAGGCAAATAGGTATTGCCGTTGTCTTGCTGATAAAGGATGTCGAATTCTACGTTATTTTAAGTGAATGGGAAAGTCGAAAACGCTCGGTATTGCATTATTGTTTAACACCTTCGCAGGTACCTTTCTAAAATCGGCTTCATTCCCCGCAAATGCACTATGGTGGGAGTAAATTTTTCTCTTCGTATGGCTCTGATCCATTGGCCCTTTAAACTTTTATCCGTTGAAAATCAGCATATTATTTAGAAATTTATCGACAGAGTACATGTTGATAGGCACAAGCTAACCTAAGTTTATTGGTTTATTCTCAACAGAAATGTACCTGTTCACTAATTCGAGCTAATCACGAGAATGATTAATGAACGGAACATCTAAAATAACAGCTTATTTCATTATATTGCATATCATCTCAGCGATTTTTGCCCCGCGGTGCATTGTGTGTTGCATACTGTGTCGACAACACCTTAGATACGTTACGCGCAGTCTAGTTATAGCAAGTCTCTGATAGCGGCAAGTTCGTCTATTTTTCGCCTTTCTGTGCACGTAGCAATATCATCAAAACGCAGACGTTGAAGTAGAAATTGGAAACGAAATTTTGACATAGTAAATCGAAATTGTTCAACACCTGTTCCGTTATTGTTCCATAATTCCTCGGTGTTTAGACGACTTGATTTGAGCACACCTGCCAAATAGAGTAAACTTATTAGTTTTCAACTACGTCCGTTTCTTTTGCATTCCTTTCACGCGTGTAGTTCTCTTTTTCGGTTTCTATATGTTTGTTGGTGCATTCAACAATCGTTTTCAGCATTTCACTATCAAAAAATGTTTCCAAATCTCCAAAGCGCCTTTTTAATTCTTTTACAGCTGTTTTAGGTCCTGGAGCCTTCAATGTCCGAACAGGGTCAAGGAAATCGTGGACTCTCCTTCAACTCCACAGTTCGGGAGATTTTCCATATCCATGGAATTTCTGAACTTGCTGATTAATACGAAACGTGTGTTGCTGCGCCGCTGCAGCCCTAGGGGGTAACAGTGGTAGATTCGGCTGACCCTTGTACGCGTATTTTCTGAAGGTCTGGTAACGATGTCGGTTTAAATATCTCTCACTAGCAGACACGTTATATGCAGAGAAGGGCGTTCTCCAGCTTCAGAAATCATTTCGTGGCTCCAACAATTTTAATCATTTTCGCTTACCTTTTTGAAAAAAAAACATGATGCCGTATCATCAAACATTATGTCATTGCTAGAATGCTTTATCGCAAGACGATTCTGTTCATTTTTTGGTGCTTTTACAGCTTTCGGTGTAGTCATAAAAAAGACGGCCTCCTTCCTATAACTACGATACGGGGCCTAAACGCGTTCTGACGTATTCAACGTGAGATTACAGCTAAAGTATTGGAGATACAAAAAAATGTAAATACTCTTTTTTTATAGGGAATTTAGTAAACTATATTTTTCATGTAAACTATTTCTTCGTATCAGTCATTGTTGCCGAGACATGGGCAAAAAACTGGAAAAGTGTACCGTTTTTCCAAGATGGCGTCTCGAGCGCAACAGATTTTGACAGGGACTTGTAGTATGTTCAATAGAAAGTCCCAATAAATGTGTATACCAAAATTTAGATCTTTACCGATTAATGTTTTTATTTGTCCAAAATTGCGCTAATTTGACTGGACTACTAGTAGAATTTGAAAAAGTAAGCGATAATTTTCGAATTTACCCTACCGCAATGGTTAAAACTAACACAAATTATATTTTATTTCTTAAAAAAAGATAACGCTATTGTGACTACAGAATAAAAATTATCGCGAATCTTCGTCCTTTTTGTCGATCAGCGCATCGCCGCGGACTGCGACTCCGCAATCACTTCTAAACACTAAATACATACACCTACGCACTCCAAGTTGTAAAGAAGTACTGGTTGAATAGTTCTTGAGGAATACTGTGAATGGTGGAGTCATACATATGGTGGGGGAATGAACGGTAACACGTGATTCAAGATGCCTGCGGAGCATGAGTCCGCGCGCCAGTGACGAAAGGTGAATAGGTAGTGGGCAATTGTTGTATTAATATTAATTCCATTCTAAAATTCTCGCACATCTCGCGTGATAGTAGTACAAGCATGATACGGCGCTTATAACTAAGAAAGTGTACGTTTGCGACACGAGCCAGCTTGCGGGCACATAGCCCATATGTATACATTTGAGAAAAATTCTTTGTATGTCATCGAGTTTTAGTGAAATCCGTCATTTCACGAAGCGCCTAGTCATTTATATAAAACTGTGGCACAGCAGCGACGTCGGAAGTAAATAACGGAGGGGGGGGGGGGGGGGGGGGGATCAGCGACCATGGAGTCTAAAAGGTCCCTCCCATGCAAAATTGTGTACGAATGCAAAGTAGTGGTTTTTTAAGTGACCCTGCAACCTATTTATTTAATCAATCAAATAATGTATTTTTGAAAGAAAAGTTTTGAAAAAATTTAAAAAAAGTGTCGGATGATGTCTAGTGATATGCAACTCAGAGATACTTGACTCGATTGAGAATACCATACCCATTAGATCATTAATATTTTATTTAAAAAATAATGAAGATCTAGAACACACAAAAGTTACAAAAATGTTGTTCCTATTTATTGCACTGTTGAACATTGTAAAGAAAAGCAAGTATAAAAAATTAAATATATCCAAAAATTTTCCGCCTTTCCGCAGTTTTGCTGGCAAATTCTTTCAATATATCCTCTACTTCTACACTTTTTGTAATTTCTGCATGCACATGCAGTAGAAGATAGTCGCTTTTGAGTGATTTATCTACTCATTCTTAGAGGGGGCGCGGACCCCCTTGTGTAAAAACCCCTCTGACCCATACTTCCGACGTCGCTGTGGCACAGTGTACTTTCTAAGGGGCCAGGCAAATGGATTCCCTTCCCCTTCGAGATCGATAAATGATATCCCTTTTCGATCTAGAAGGAGAAGGGAAACTACTCCACACGTCAAATTGTCAGCGTTTCACTAAATGATGAAGCCTCGGATTTGGCTTTTTGTGAAATGACGGATTCCTGGATTTCTTTTTAGCCAATGCTTCAACAAAACCAGCAAGGTCAATACTTTGTGCTATTTCTTGTTCAATGGCAATTAAAGCTAGTCCTACTAATCTCTCTTGTGTCATTGATGACCGGAGATGTCTTAATCAGTTTCAGCTTTGAAAAGCTTCTTTCTCCGGACGCAACCGATACAACAGCATTTTTGGGTTTTGTTTCCACCCATTTTGGCAAAATGATTTTACGATAAATCGTCCATGCGGGATGCGCCCCTCGGGCCTTGGCGCCCTAGGCGGTCGCCTATATAGTAGAGCCGGCCCTGACTACTTTATACGAAATCGCCGAGGTACTGAAACATCTCGGTGCCTTTTAACAAATGGCGTATCTATATGTCCGTGCCTGAATAAACCTCATCTAAATTAATCAAGTTTATTTCTCACTCAACGCTACGACAGAATACACTTTTATTGCTTTGTTGTACAGTACCATTGATTTAAACAATGACAATACCGTCTTATTTCTTTTTTATCCTATAATTGGATTTTTATAGTGTAAGGCAATAAAATCGATTGTTATTATTATTATTATTATCGGACTAACATAGGTCTGTGGGGTATCAATCACACTCAACACTGAAAGGCCATTGCGCTGTCGTAAGGGAAAGATCTGTCGTAATGTTGGTTGCCTAAACTACAGTTGCAAGTTTACCGGTAATCAGAGGATTGTACTGATTGTACATATAAGTCTGTGCTTATTTTGTGTCAATAAAAAATCCGTTGCTACCTGCTAATAAATAGTAAATTTAGTAAATTCTATGCATACGTTTAAAGGTCAGCATAAAATTAGTTACGAATAATTATTTCATTCAAATGACTATAAAAAATAAACTATAGCGAGAAAAAACTTAGGTACTGGTTCTGTTGACAAACAAAACCAAGTAAAAGGATCACGGATCACATACCATTCTCAGTAGGTAGGCTACACAACCATAACGGTAGTAGGTAGTGATCTTGTGAATCGGCCTACAATCAGTCAGTAAGTGAAACAACGTGGGAGGAACGAAACAGGGCGAGAATTTGTACATTCTTCATTACGCAACCGCTTCATTTGCAATTAAATACTGTCAGATATATGCGTAATACAAAACTATCACGCCCTCCGAAATTTGAGCAAATCGAGCAAAACCCTTTGCGAGACGGCGAAATTGTAACAAATTATTCCGCTTATTAAATAAGTTTAGCACGCCTCTGCAATTTTAATTTCGCTTAACGGCGGTAGAGGTCTCCTCCTTAGTAGAACCTTTTAACCGAGTTGGGCGTGTATTCAAGTTACCAATCTCTTAAAATAAATGTGTTTTTATCCAGAAATGACAAACTGTAATCTCCTGATAAGGTAGGAAATAATCATTGTTACAATCGTCAGTACGTAATTATTAATTGCAACAAACTTCATTAACCTTAACCGGTAGAAACGTTGTGTTTATTTGGCATCTGTTTTTAGCCTTTAATATTGTAGGCTTTCCCGAATTATTTTTAAATCTCGAAGGGTTATTTGATGTGTATAAGGTAAACATGTTAGGCTCGGTATTTTTAAAGCCAGTCGGTAATGGGGGTGTAATTGCTTTAAGTATGGATCGTTAATGTGAATTCGCTAATAGTTGATTGAAAATTTGGCTCAGGGTTGCCTAGTTCTTTAGTCTCATTTATTTTTTGAGCTAATCAATAGTTCTGACGTTGCCTTTATTTATAATCTAGTATTACCAAGGCCTTCTGTATACAAGTAGCTCCGTGTAGTGCAGAGGCGTGCTGATTGTGTTTTAAGGTGTATCGATGATAACTTCAAATCGTCTCCGTTTCGTGGTTTTTTAATTTAAAGCTCCTTCATGAACACATTTCCTTCTAAGGTGTTTCGCGTGTTGCATTAATTATTAATTACATAATTTCACTTTCTAATGAATGGAGGAGGGTTCGAAATTTGGCTATTTTCTAAGTTTACGTATATTTTTAGCTACAGTTCCTGTTTATTTATAAGAGGATTACTAATTTCTAATAGAGACGGATAACCTCTCGTTTCGAAATAAAAGCGATAATCCAGGCAATGTTATAGATCATCTCGAGAGGCACTTCCGTTTTATTATTATTAAGAATGAGCTACGGATTCAAAACAAATGCTTCGCCTAAAAGTATAAATAAGTATGTCTCCATTCTTATTAATTACGGTATTCATTAAGCCGTCAAATTGTTGTAGTAATTTTTTTGTTGACGAAAGTGTGTCAGTAATATTATATTTATTTATATTTGTGAAGGAAACGTCTTCCATCGGCGGACTTTTAATAGATTTTACTAAGGTGAACGGTCGGCTATAAATAGAAGTTAGCGATTCCTTTACTCTTTTGGCGTTAAAGAGATCGTAAACGTCCCCGAGAGATTTTCGTTTGTCGGATTCTGTGCGAGGGCTTCCCCAGGTACATAAAAATGTTGTAACAACGACGGATTGTGTTGTGTGTTGCTTCGGGGTTTGGTAACTAATAAAAATAAACTCATTCTGACGAAGTTTTTGCTTGATTAAAGTGGGAGCATTAAGTCAATTACAATTTTCAGTGGCTCTCACGTTTTTTGTCCTGCTGTTTAATGTAGAAAGCTGAAAGCAAATGCATTAAAGACGAAAGAAGAGAGTTCGTTAAACTTTTATTATGCGATAGCACAAGAACGTCCAAATTTGAGGGAGACGGTAGACTAAATGTTGACAAATATGGTAATCTGAGGATATATCCATTAAAAAGGTGTGAACGTTTTAGGCAGTTCTATCACTTTTCTGGAAATGGAACATACCTGTAATACCTACTACGATCAGTACTTCCGGGATAGTAGTC
>NW_022170249.1:20622104-20638138 GCF_008802855.1 Photinus pyralis
TGTATGCTATATTAAATAATGACTAGAGTGCGGATAAAAATGCATTTATTTTTATAAAATAAGCACTTATTATATGCATCAAAACGGGCAAAAGAAGCTGAAAAAAAGGCAAAGTAAGCAACCAAATGCACAATCAACCATCCACACAAAAAACCTTTATTCCTTAATAAAATATGATTATGATGAAACTAACTCTAATTAGCTATCGGAAAAACAATTAACAATTATGTATTTCTCCAAATTTGCAATTAAAAAATGTTGCCTTCGGTCCGATAAAATATTTTTATAGACGGATGTCTTTCACTTTTGGCATATTTTTGACCCGGTTAATTGAATTAATATTTAGAAGGAGCACCGAACGGTTTAACGTATATGCGAAAAAGTACACAACTGTGCTGGAACACGAGTTATTATAATTTATGAGAAGGGGCCCCAAAATTTCATTGTGTCTAGGGCTCGGACACACCTTAATTCGGCCCTGCATCCACTACTTCTTTACGTTTAATGTAAGTGCCCACATCATTGCTTCATTTTTTTAACATACTCACCTCTCATTTATATGTAAATTCTTTCTCTAGTCTTAAGAAAAAAGTATGGGTTTGGGTATCTAATTAAATTTATCGCAATAATGGTTTATTTAGGAATTTAATTGTTTCATTAAGTTATTCGGTTAGGTACCGTTGCACGAACATACTAAACATGTTAAATAATGTACTCCTAAAAATAACCATGCTATAGAATCACCATTTACGTGATTCTCGACCACGTTTCCCCTTCATTAATATTTATGTTTAATGAGTTAATATATTCGTCGCTAATTTGAAGGGGAAGTGGTGAATTACTCTTTAGGCTAAATAAAGTTCATTGTGACTAAGTAACACACACTTTATTAGTTTATTATCGATTACCGAAACGAACTAAATCTTAATTCAACTCAATACGTAACTGAAAATATGAACAACAAATATAGGTAGTGAAATTGATTGGAGGCTGATGTAGTCTGATGGGGAGTAAAAATGGAGACATTAGTTGGCATTATTTTCTAATCGTAAATGTAGATCGCCTATTAAAACTAAAAAGAAAGGTGATTTGTTTTTCGGCAGGAATCCGATGCACAGCAGATAATTTAAATAATTATATATAATAGCAATATTAGCGCGCAGGGGATGATGTCAGCGCCATCATACAATTTTGCCTCTCTTAAGATCTATAATTCCTACACAATCCAGATGTAGACACCTATAACCTTCTAAAACGCAAGCTGCAAAATGCCACCGGAAGTATACAGTTCAGTTTACTACCAGAATACAGTAGTCGCCAACAGAGGGCGAGGCATGATAATTGCGGTTACAATATTTAAATTATGCTTATAATTTTTCTTTTCGCAATTTCATAAAATATCAATTAAAGCAAATTTGTTGACGTAATTAACTCAGGCGCACGGCGGGCCGAAATAGGACTGGCACTCGACCGTAAATAAAACAGCTTTTTTATTTATGCACTCGACATCGTTTCATTCCACTTTTAAGTATGTTAGTTTTCTTCGATTCATTAAAATAAATAAATACTACACTTTACGATTAAGATAAACCAATAAATCTTTCTGCAGTATTCTGACTATTTAATAAATATTTGTTAGTAATTGAGACAAGACTACTATAGGTATACCAGGCATGGGCAACCTTTTTTTCCAAGGGGCCAAAATAAAATTTTTCATTTGCACCACGGGTCACAGTTGAAAATAAAAATAAAAAGTATGATGAAATCAATAATTATCTATTTCTTTTTGGTCTTGACCTATTTTTTGCTTTCGTAACAATCATTTAAACAAAACTCTAAGTTCTCCTGAAAATTGACACGATTTTGCATACAACGATTGTAGGATGATTCGCCCCGGTACATTCACCCCTGAAAATTCGCCCCCGGAATATTCGCCCCCAAGAAAACACGCCCCCAAATAAATTCGCCCCCGGACTATTCACCTCCGTAAGATTCGCTCAGAAAGATTCGCCCCGGAAAATTTGCCCACAAGAAAATTCCCCCAAGTAAATTCGCCCCCGGACTATTCGCCTCCGTAGGATTCGCCCCATAAGATTTATGAATCGTCGGAGGTAACAGGGCCAGCAGTTCATAAGTAAAATGAATTTTGTGTGATTTTAATTTTTTTGTATTAACTGTGTATACTTACATAAAGGGGGTAGAATAATAGCACTCAAATACCTGTTAACTAAAATATGAATATAGGTAATTAAGATAAGGTTGAATAAAGTAAGGGTGATTTGCAAAGTATTTGACATCCAAAGGAAGTAAATCCTGTATTCACAATGACTTAATGACTTCTATTATTTACAGAAATGACATATGGAAAATCCACCTTAACTCTTGTATTACAAAGGAAGGTAATATTTAATCTAATTTAAATGACATTTTTGATTGACTAAACTAAGTTGTTAGCTTCTTAATTTCTTCCTAACAGAACGTTTGATGGCTCGTTTGGTCATTGGTGGTGTATTTATTTTGAAACTTTTTATGTTCCTACTTGTTATATTTTGGCGCGAATACGAACTTTGATTTTTGGTGTTTTTTTAACTTTCGGATCAATACTTGGCTTGAACACGGATTTTGAGTTTGGTATAAACCTGTGTAAAAAATAGTTTTGAGTATTGAAGAAGATCGGTTTCACGTGGTGCTGGTAAGTTTTGTATTATTTTTTAATTAGGTAGTTAGATTTACTTAAAAAAAAGAATTTTGTGCACGATTTTCTAAGATTTTAAATATTAAAATCCTAATAGACGAAGAGTTTATTTTATTGTAAATCAAACACAATATTTCACCTTTCGTAATACAAAAATCTGAAAATCAAACTGACAACAGCAAAAAAGGAACTCTTATGGTATCAGTAATAAAAACGTGTCTGTATTGTCATTTTTATACATAATAGTAGGACACAAAGTATATACTAAATTCATTGTCTTTTTAAGGTCTAAATTTTTGGTAAATGGTCAACGTTCAACATTTTTTGATCTCAAGTGGATACTTTGGACATTTTAAAACTTTTATGGCATTTGCACATTTTTTACAAAAATTCTCAAATTTAAGGCTGATCCGACGGGCTGAATTTGGAACGAGTACAAGAGTACCGTAGCAGACTAATTGCTACTTAACTAATAAATATATAAGCAAATTTTTTTTATAGGTATTTTAAAGAAATGGGATGTTTCGAGTTAAATTTTTTTAGATTTTCGGGGACGAATTTACCGGGGCGAGTCTTCCGGGGCGAATTTACCGCACGCCCATACAACATTTTCCAGATGTGGATAAAAATCACCATATTCAGCTTGTAACTAAATTTTCATTTGTGTTCTTACCATTTGTTGCAATATATGGCTTTAAAATGTTACTTAATTCCAAAACAAGTGTCGTTTTATTGCTCCACCCGGTATATATCGCGACGAAAATTCTGGAAAGAGGCTTTCAATCGTGTTGGAAGCTTCGTATCGCGTCCAATAGATGTTGCACGTGTAACATAATCGTATTAATTAATTAATTCGAATGTTTAATGAAATTGGCGGGCCGTATGAAGTACTAACTATGAATTATGTTAGCGAGCCGAACAAAACTTATCGGCGGGCCGGATCAGGCCCGCGGGTTGCCCATACCTGCATACAGGGTGCCCATTATGTATGGAATATAGTAATAATATCTCGGCAAATATTGACTGCATAAAAAATGTTTCTATATGAAAGTTGTTTAGCATTTTATTTCCCATAATAAGGCAGCACAGCATTCCATTGTTTTTATTTCAGAAAACAAATGAGTATCGAAAAACAATTGAATTTTTTTAAATAGCAATGCACACTTTCATTAGGCTTCATTAGGCTCATTTGAAAAAATGAAAAAATTGTAAAATGGCGGGCGATGAAGATGAAGTGTCTGGTAAAGAAACTGACGAAAATTGTGTTTTTAAATGTTGTAAATGAAATTGTAAAGTGTGTGTATGTGTAAATTGTCACACTATATATATGAGAAAATCTTTTACTAAAGTTAGTACTACGGAAATTATCTGCTGTTCAAATTCTAACCCTAAAAATGAGAACGCCGTAAAGAATCTCTTACGGGAAATTGAATTGCTGCAACAACTAGTAACCGAGGCACAGGACAAAAACATAATACTAAAGCAAAACAACAAACAATCAACTACTCTTGGAGAAAATATCTCACCTATCGGGTAATAAAGCTACTATAGAGACCAGTGCTGCTCAAAGCATTCCTGTACTCACGTACTCTGGAATGATAAAGAAAGATAACCATGTTAAACTAAACCTGTCACGTAAACAACCTGTTTATCAACAAGCAAACATCACCTCACCTGTAACACCAAATTTTGAGATTGGCAACACGAAACGAACTACACCAAAACTTAACCTTGCAGCAGAAGCCCCAACTAATAAAGAAGCTCTAAAAAGCTCAAATTTTGTTACAACAGTGAGGCAATCTAAACCAATAATTAAGAAAGTAGGAACGAAAGATAATACGGATGGAGAATTCCTGGGCGTGGAGAAGAAGGTATGGATATATCTACACCGTATTAAAAGATCTGTTACAGCGGAAGCAGTAGTGAAATTATGTAAAAAGCGATTCTGCATTGAAAACGTCGAAGTTTCAGTCAAAGAACTACCATCGCAAGAAAGTCAAAATAAATGTTTTGTGTTGAGTTCAACGTTCTCATTCAAAGACCAGTTATATAACCCTGCTTTTTGACCAAGTGGCGTTGGAATTAAGAGATTAAACGGCATCGGTCCTATATAATATCAATAACTCTGGCTCGCTATTGGAAGTCAGTACAGCACAAATGCTTTCTCGGAAATCGGTCATCCTGTTGAAAGTTATAAAGGATTAAGATCCACTAACGAAACACTAACTATGTGATCATCGTTAGTGCTTCCAACGGTGGTAGGAAGTCAGCAGTGCACAAGGGTCGGCGGGGGAGATTTTCAACACCACGTTTCGTTTCGGAAAAATCATCATCAACTTTGTTTTTTTATATGATAAAACTTCGTTCATAAGCGGCTTAAGTTATCGATATTTGAAACTTTACAATGAAACATGATAGAAACGGGCTATGCGTAAAGAAGATTAAATACTGACACGCAACAGTCGGCCTAAAAATCCCTTTTTAACTTAATTATGAGTTAACTCAATTTCAAATTCCACATCGACACATAATTCGAATTATATGTAAATGTAACCAATTTCATATTTCGTCGCTTCGAACAAGCTAATAAATGAACACTTTCACGCTTGTGATTAAAACATATGCTTATGCATGTGTTATAAATCGTTCTTGCCGGAGTTTTGATAGGACCCATAAAATGTATTAACATTCTTTCTTTTTTCGCTTTAAATCTTTAAAAGGATCGACAACACTTAAGCGAATACCTGTCGAAACGGCGTTGCTATGGTGACGAGAATGGCAAATGTTAGGTATAGCTAAATGGATTTCGCGGGATTTCGTCCTCTCTATCTAAGTACTGGTTTTAATATTCTCCTTTGATTTTACTGTCAGTTTTAGCATACAACCACTTTTCAGAAGAGAGAAGGCCAAAAGCCAAAATTTCCTCTATATGCATATTAAAAGGCAAAAATTAGTTATTGTAACAATTTCTCGCTATACTTTAACAAAGGACTTTCCCGGATTTTATTTCAGTAGTTTTTCGGTTATTGTGCTAGTTTGGTTGTTCTTTGCATCATTCCATACACCAAGTTTTAAATGAATAGGTATTTAAATCCAAACAAAACATCAAAACGCGGCGTTTCCGTTAATAAGTTCAAAAGCAAAATTCACATACCTACGTCTCCATTATCTGTTAAAGATCGAACTGGTTTAGCGATATTTTCGCATTGTGTCAATGTGCAATTATGCAGTAAGTAGAATGTGTACGTAATTTAACAGAAAGATTTCCGCCCGTAATATTATGATAAAGGCTGTTAGAGCTATATTTGAAGTAGTTGAAGACA
The DNA here is from genome assembly GCF_008802855.1 of Photinus pyralis. Lineage (NCBI taxonomy): Eukaryota > Metazoa > Arthropoda > Insecta > Coleoptera > Lampyridae > Photinus > Photinus pyralis. The sequence continues at coordinate 20,628,123 of NW_022170249.1, forward strand.
TTTTTCGATCTTAATGTTTCTTCTATGTAAGAGACAACGAAACAATGTTAAATTATCTACAATAATTTGTGGCGACATTTAAAATGGCCCAGCAAAGTTAAATAGGTAAAGGGTTGCGTGTGCGATTGTAATGAAAATGACAGCATTCAATGCCTTTTTTTGTTGCAAGTAAAATGTGTTGCATCCGTTTCTCGAAACCCTGTCAGGTATTGAATCACCAAAATCCACTCAACTTATTAGGACACTATTTTTCTTTTTTATGTTAATTTATAGATACCAAACAAGATTTTGTTATATCACTCTTATAAGTCACAAAAGCTTGTGATGGGAGCATCAGTTCAGCCGTGATTTCGTTCTTTAGGGACGGTTTTTAATGTGTCACTCAGCAAAACATTGTAGTTATGGGAGTAACAAATTAAGCAGTAAATGAGTAACATAAACTTAACTGCAACACACTAATATCGTACAACCTCTACTTTTTCCCTACATGACCGTTATACAGTGTCCCTGTTCCCAAATTTAAAGGTCCACCCTGTAACAGTAGGTACAGTACCTCAGAAAAAGCACAAATTGCTAGATAAACATACGTCCGATCTTGCTTCGTTTTCGAGTTATGAATTGCAAGATAGAATTAGGGTCGCATGTGACGAAATCGTTGCTGAGCAATGTCTAGCAGCTATTAATTATGTTAATCAATGTTCCACAGCTTGTCTTCCTGTGGGTGGTGTTATAAAAATAATTTTATACTACGAACCGCACCCTGAATCTGCGAAAATCGTTATCCTTTGTAAGATACTTGGACAAGAAAGTTGAAAAATATTCCGAAGATGTAGAAACCATTAATGAAGAAGTCAGAGGAAAGGTCAGATTGCACAGCTCCAGAGTCCATAAAGTAATGGTGAAACCCGAAAACGAACTATACCAAAAACCAAAGAAATTTGATGGCAACCTCAGAAAGTGTCATCCCATCCATTTTATGAAGGCGGTGGAAAATTACTTGAAGAACTTCGATATCGCTGAAAAAGCAGCAGCATAATGGAGCTATTGGGAAGGCAATGCCAAATTATGGCCACAACTGAGAAGTAAGGAATGGAACAACAAGAATTTGTGAAGCAGTTTTGGTCAAAGCAGACTTGAGATAACTAGCTAGTCAATACTTTGACAAGACACTTCTCTCAAGATGTGGAAAATATCTTGATTGGATCCGGAGAAAAACAATCCAGCAGCAAGATAACCAAAACCGAGAAACACAGGACAGAAGAGACAAACAAAATTATGAAAGAGATCACGATCAGAGGAATTACTAAAACCAAAAGCAAAACCAGCAAAGTAACACAAACCATGAAAACCAAAATAGAGGAGACTATGGACAAGATTATGAAAGAAGACAAGTAAACGCAGTACAATACAGAAGATCTCACAACTAACAGAGTCCACCTAGAAGAGGGCACCAAAGTGGCAGAAATTATGAAGAAAGAATAGAAAACCACCCACATGATTTTTGTAAAAACGTTTATCTAAAGAAGCAAACTCACTAATAATAAATGACCAGATTCAGATTAAACAAGGAGGGATAATCGACATTTTAGAAAAACAATATGTATTTCAATATGCAGGACTCAGTTTTAGTACAAGAGAGGAACAAAAACTGAAACTTAAAGAAGACAAACTTAAAGTACAAGAAAAAAATGGATTATGAAATAGTACATTATATATCAAGGTAGAGAAGTCCACTATTATTGCCTGAGCACCAAGATTACATCTCGAGGCGCTTGCGCCGAGGGGTGTAAGGTGCAAAGGCAATAATAGACTTCTCTACCGTGGTATATATACTATTTTTTTCACTACTAGCACTTGAAATCCTCTAAATTAACATATTATATTGATAAGAAAATGAACGGTTGGACAGAATTTTTTGTTTCTTAATTTAACATGTCAATCAAGTACGTGGAAGTACAAGTCAAACAGGCCGTATTTTGTTCTGTCATTGAGATTTTTCAAAGAGTATTTCGTTCGAATTTTTTCAAAATGTGATAATTTTAGGTATGTAATTTCTCTGGAAATTGCGAATGGTGGCAATTATTCGTTTTAGAGAACTTGTCTAATCGTTCATTGAGCGAAATTTCGGGTTGTGTTTTCTAAAAGTGACAGCGTGACATTTCTCATTATTGACTACTAGTTAATAATAAAAAATTATTAACCACTTTGAACAAATGCCGAGAAAGCCTACTTTACAAGTGGAAAAAAGGTTAATAATCATGTCATCAGACGCTAGTAGTGAAAAAAAGATATTCGAAATATCTGAACACATATCACACGATTTCAGATTACCTGAAACAAAGGCATCGAGAGGTCTAGTCCGTCATTCCCAACCATTAGATGAAAAACTCAGACAGAAAAATTTTAAGAAAGAATTGATCAAAGTTAAAGGAATGAGGAGAAGGAACGGAAGAAATTCGCAATCTTTCCCCGAAAAATTACGTGTTTATTCTAGAACCTTTGGAAGCGTTTTAAGAATATTCTAGAACAATTGCCGTTTGCTATATAAGCAAATCGAATTGAGTTTCAATTCAGTTCCAATTTCAACGCTAATGTAATAAATAGATCGCGCTGTTAAAAGTGTGTATATGTAAGTGATAAATAATATTTTAACTGTTATAAGTCTCCCGTAATATTGTTAACTAACTAAATACATAAAGCACATAATTAAATTTACGTTACAATATTATTTCATCAGCTCTGCTAATCATTAGCATTCTATCTTAAGCTACAAATCTGTATACCAAATTATTATGATGCACACGGACGAATAGACAAATAACACAAAGTAATAAAGGATCTATAATAATCATTAATCAATAGTAAATTTAATGTACGGTCACTTTCCGTCCCTAATCGCATTTTAATCCCTCAGGAGAGTAGGAGACAAAACACGTTGATTTAGTCCACGGAGTAGATTATTTTATAGTCCGTGTTTCATTTATATTTTTCGATCAACATTAAAATCACTGTAGCTGATAACCGGGACAAAAAATAATATCAAAAATTAGTCGGTTTGGCGCAAGGTGCTGCAAAAAAATCTTTATCCATCACAATTTCAAAAATTGCCTCAAACGCACCGTAAACTCTTGAATAGTTTTACGAGTAGTAGACATACAAAAAGGCAATGTATGTATAACTTTGTTGCGTCTACATTCTTGCAGCGTTATCTTATCGGTATAAATAAAACGGTTGCTTATAGGTTTAATATTCCAAAATGAAACAGATATGATAGAATTGATAAAATGCACGTAATTTTATTTTTGTGCACGTTTTAACACACAGAAGATCATGCATTGTACAAATGAAAGATAAACGTACACAACTTGCATCTGGAACTTATTGACGATCACTGCTTTCTTCCTGTTTGTCAGTTGAATATTAATCAAAAGGTTAAAAAGTATCGAAACCATATTTCACAAATTCACAAAAATATGGGGTTCACCTAACATTTTTCCTGTAAATCAAGAACCCGAAACGTTTCGTTTGAGAGATACATACATCCCTAAAAGTCCCAAAGTGCTAATCTCGAAGTCAAACACATAATGGGACTCTTCAGGAGATGCAGCTCTCAAAGGAAACATTTTAGACTTTTGACTTCAGACAGCGCTAAATTAAAGGGGTGATTGATGCCTTGGGGTTCCGAACAAAATCGTAATGTTTTATAAACCATTTAGATGTTTGTTTATTTGGCAATAACCAGTAAGCAGGATCTCAAAAAGGATTCGATGGGAGAGGTGATCAAACCAAACCAAGTCCCAAGAGCACAAAATGTTGCAAAAGTTCCATGATTTATAATTTTATTTTTTTCACTATTAGCCTATGCTGACCAGATTATTAACCATTTACGAAAGCTTTTGAAAGTGGTTTATAATGAAATCATTATTAACCAGTAGCCAATAATGAGAACTGTCACTTTTGGAGATCACCACCCGAAATTTGTTGTGTACCTGGTCCAGGGCCGTAGCCAGAGGGGGGAAAGAGGGGGCTAAGCCCTCTCTTGGGACCCACTTTGCCCGCTCTTGAAAATTGCTTAATATGGCACATGCTCATAAATGATCAAGTTTATCTAACTACTTCACTAAATTGCATTAATTACTATGGGAGTAAATGTTGCAATAAAATATCTTTGAAATATCGATCATTACCAAAAACTCATCTAAAAAATGTGATGAGCAATTATTTAAAACCAAATACTTTCTACTCAGTCGATGAGTTTCTTATAAGTATAACCCAGCCCGTTGATCTGTGATATTCATATATATTTTAATTTGTTTTGTTTGTCCTCTCTATTTTGTAGTTTGTTATTTACCTGTTTGACTTATATAGTTTCGACTATTAGTGATGATAATAAATGATCAATCAATCAATCAAATATTTATTTAAAAAATTATCAAAAGAAGAGATAGAAAACTTCAACCATTTTAAGTGAGGATATTAATTAAGAAAATGTTTTAGTTGGATTAATTAGTTTGTTTTCTATTATAACGGTAGTCCATTCTTCGAAAATGAAATTTTTCGGTTTATTGATCATAACTTCGCTATTTGTAGAGCCACGAGAAACTTTTTTACCACCCGCAATACGTACGTAGGCCTGTACTACTACTAAGAGAGACAGAAATCTGGGTTTTGGATCCCTAGGCACTCGATTTCAATGATCATCATCAGTCCACCTGTCTGTGCACTTATTTCCTTCCAAACCAAAACCACTAAACCGAAAGTAGCTAAAGTTGGCACAGGCACACGTGTTCTTAGGCGTAAGATGAAAAAACAAAAGACAAGAATCGTATTTTGTAAGAACAGGTGTACCAAAACCACTACTACGTAGGTATTTTGTGTGCAACCTGCGTATATAGGCAGATAGAGACTGCTCTTCAAATCGATACGATACATATGTATCATTTCTTGGTCATCGAGCAATCGAGTTTGATCTCAAATTGGCGCATAAATATCAATTTTGACCGATTTGCTATAACACGTGATGAATACGAAAGTTAATTTTTGATAGTTGCACACCTGGAGTTATAATGAAAATCCAAAGTCGATGCGGGGTCTAGGGACTGAGCTATAGCACGGAACGACAGACAGACGGACGAAAATGTGAAGTCGTAAGTACTCCACTTGCGCTAAAAAAGAATTTCTTCAGCGGAACACAGCAAATTATTAATATTTCGCCCGCCCTCTCTGTAGATTGATTTGCCCGCTCATAGTAACTAATCTGACTACGGTCCTGACCTGGTCTCATTTCTACGTTCTATGGAATTTAAATTGAAAACATAATATCAGCTTTAACTTTTGTGTCTATCGACCTAAGAAGATGAAAACTGATTCCCTGCGCCCGTCCTTGACTGAACTAAGTACCAAAAAAACTTAGCAAGGCCAATGCCTATGAATCTATTAAATATCACGATTGACACATCACAACAAATATTATAATTAGCTATATTTTTACGACCTGCTCATTCGTAAAATTTAAAGGTGAACCTCGTCATTTAGATGTCTACGAGTAGTCTGCGGAATACAATTACTGAGCAATTTGGTATCAATCGACCTAATAAAAGGGTATTTTTATTAGGTACCTACATTTTTTCTACGCAAGTTTGTTTATGTTGATATATAGATAAAAGGAAAGATTAATTTAATTACAATGTTTTGCTTATTTTTAAATAATTTTATTTATAAACGGTGTTGGAAAACTTGAAAGTGGGTTAATGCATTTCTTCGTCTAAATTTGTGTATTATGATTGAGAGATATAGACACCTATATAGAAATATTTATAATTACAGCCACTTTGGGTTGATCGATTAAGCACTCAAAGGAGAGGAACTTTTAAACACTTCGCGAATTGCGCATCGACTGTAAAGATCTAGGATCTAGGCAATTATTGTTGATTTTTTAATTCTGTTGATGCCATTGTGGAATTACAATACAGATAATCGTTATCGGTAACACAGATTACTTTAATCCCATTTTGCGACCTTATACAGGGTGTATCCTAATCCTTTCGATAGGTGTAAAACTCAGCACTACGTGATCCCGCATTATTGTCTGAGTAAAAAACTCCAATAAAAATTTGTCTCTAGATGACTCCTTCAGGAGGTATATATGTATAAGCCATCCTATTCACATAACAAACTGCTAATAGCAGTAATAGCTATGATTCAGTACACCAGAGAGTCAAAATCTGCAATTATATCGGAATTTGATGAGGAGATATGCATTAATTTCCCAAGTGTTACACTTCTGAATACACAAGTTGCACCTCTTTGTACATTGTTAAAATATGGCATCAATGCACTCGAGTTTTTCACGTAAATGATCTAAGTATAGAATGCCTTGATATTGCAATTTACATCAGTCCCACTCACAAACTGTCATATTGCCAGATTTAAAAATCTAAAAGTGTTAATAGGTACTTGCCTAAGGGAGTAATCTAGAGGAAAATCAATGGAAACTAAAATCGAAACCGGTCAACAAGCCATGGAATCTAAAATAGAAGCAGACCAGCAAGAAATAGATCAAGACGAGATACGGAGTGTTTAAAATGAGATACAGAGTGTGAGTGTTTTTATGGTGCAATTCCTCGATTCGATTCATTGTGCTAAGTGAACACTCCTTCGTGAATTTCTCAAAAGTCTCTCCCACCGTTGCACTTCCTCACCTCTCACCTGGAAGAATAGGTGTGTAAATTGCATTAAAAACACAAATCTTTTAAGGCAATTTATTGACGTGGTCAGTAAAAAAGTGATTACAAAAAAGTTCTTACAGCCAATAAAATAGTTTCAATAATCTGCCAATTATATTGAATATTTCCCTCATATGTCATAAATGCCATATGAGGTGTGCAATTATCGCTCAATTACAGCGATAATTGCACTGTAGAAAGCGAAAGAGCCCTGCGATAATTGCACTGTCCGTATCCATGGCAACTGGCAACTCCTTTGGACAATTTCACAATACACCGACAATTTATAAGTAGGTAACGTCAGTTTGACAAGTAATGCTTGTTCGGGAAATATTCCCCTAAATTACACTCGTGCATCAAAATAAACCTGATAATTTTTTATTCAAGCATGTTGTCAGTAAAAAACTGCATTCGGTCATTTTCATATTTTGTTAAAAGAGCCCTCCACCTTCGGTGACGGGCTCTTTCGCCAAAATATGAAAATAAACTCATGCAGTTTTTAGACAACATGCTTTCAAAAAAATTATCGGTAATTTTGATGCACTTGTGCAATTACCTACGAATATTTTCGACGATAAGCCTATATAGCAAACACACTATTCTGACAAAAGCTGCCAAGTACTTAATGGGAACTTACACGTTCAAAATCGATTTACACGGTGCGGAGTTTAATTAATAACATTGTATGCTAGGTATCTAAAGGACCCCTTAGTTAATAGGGCATGCCGATTTATAATTTTTGCCGTTACGCAACATTTCAAATGCAATACAGGTAATTATCATAATTTGATTTTCAAATGCACGCATACAATTTGTGTTACAATTCTGATTTCAAATTCAATGTACACACGTGTGATAGATTGAATGTATATTTATTAAGCAGATATAAATAAGTTTGATGTTGTAATTACTACTTTCGATATAATAATTTTAATCGGATTGTTGTTGACAACATAGTAAATTTACTGTATTGTAATATTATTTATACATTCGGAAAAGTATAGGGCGAGGTACCTATCGTTATGGCAAACCTGAAGTGTCCTTATCATATATTATGTATACAGTCTGATGCGTTTGTACTATTCCAAGTCCTTCTAACAAAAGGATAAGTACCTACCTACTTGTGCTATCTCGATCATTTCCATTCTAATAAACTATACCTTGCAAAATGAGCCAAGATGTCGTAATTGGTATATCGAGAGCACAAAAATACAAGGTGCCTCGACTCCTAGCACAGAGTTATAGTATTTTACATTATTAGCCAGGTAAGTAAGTTTTTACTGGCGATAGGAGAAGTTGACTGGCGAGCCGTCAGGCGAGCCTGTCATCTCCTAGAGCCAGTAAAAACTATTACCTGGCGTATAATGTACAATATTTTATTTGTTACTCATTTGTAAACAATAGTAAACGTAAATAATTAGTTCTTAAATTGATCTCGAAGAAATGTCTAAAATATCATATTATCCATGTAACAGAGACTTCGCATTAAATCTGGCCAATGAAATTACTAGATTACTAACTTGTAAAATTTTTACAGGTCAGCTGTCAGTTTTACAAGTCAGTAGCGTTTAAACATGACGTTTACCCGTTTGCGTTTTGTCTTGTTAAGGCTGGGATTGCCTGAAAAGAGAAGTACCCATAGTAAAGGACAAAGTTTTTTTCGTTAGAATGTGCTGGTACCTAATAATGAATAGCGTAACTACAGCAGTTTTCTATACAAATATTTAAATAATTATACTCTCTTTAAGTGGGCCCCAAACAACACAGAGGGTGCTTTAAAAAAATGCAATTTGATTTGCATAACCACACGACAAGAAGATACAAAACACAAACGCAAGGTCGTTCACGGCTCCTTACAGACTGCTAGGTTAACAAAATTATAATTAGCTCTCTACCGCACATAACTTGAGGAGAATAATGAACCGCTTGTAACGTAAGTTATGAAGTAAAAATCGCGTAATTATTGGCATGGGGGACTTTCAAAATTAAGGTCGTAAAATTGGTTCACAAGTGGCGACAGGGGCTTTTTGTTTGGGAGGACCCTCAGTAAAACTCTTGATTCCTTCACTTAATGAAATTCAATGTCATTACGAAGTGTGTTTGTTATACTTATAAGTTATAACTTATAACGATCCTAGTGCCTATTCAAATAACAGGTAACGAAGACTTTGTAACTAACGAAATGTTATTACAGTAAAGACGCGTTTTGACTTTTAGGACTTGGAAAAGTTCAACCAAATTTTCGTTTTTTTTATATTTTTCTCTGAAACGGTAGGGACATTTCGAATTAGAACAAGCAAAAGCTTTTATGGAGAATGGATTTTTGTCAAAAAGTATAGTAAAAGTTTTTCTTCTTGTAAAGTCAATCCGGAGACATACGGTATACCGATTTTTTTTTAATTTTTTAGCCGTTTATACCTAAATATACATTTGTTCCCAATGTCTTACATTCGAGGGATGGTCTTTTGTAAATTAGTAATTGACAGGCTGATTCGAATTCGAGGGCCACCATGGGAATCTCGGGAAATGTAAGAGATAGGTAGGTGGTAAATTTGGCAAAGTTGTGTATTTTGATGCTTAACAAGTCAAAAACAGTTTTGAAACTGAAATTCTGACTACTTTCGGAGATATCCGGAAAAAACGAGATTTTGAAAATGGTTTTTGTTTTTTACTGAAGTTAATAGTTATTTACAAAGATATTTAATAATAAATGACACATTATTATGGCCACTTTTTTCCCTCTACAAGATGCTACTTTTAAATTTGAAGTTTGACGTTTCGTCTCCGGTTAACTATCATCAACTTTGTTTCTTATGGTAGTAATTTTTACTTTTTGTGTGATTTGATAGAGAATTTTTTTCTGATTTCAAAAATGTACACATCAATGTTTTTAATGCTTGTAAAACATCTTTTTTGCCTTTGTCTTAAGTAACGTACGTAAGTAGTTTCTTGCGTTTTTACGAATTAACGTTATTTCTTATTAAAACTAGATGATGTTACCTAAAGTCACTAAATATAGAAAGTACCGCAATCCATTGGGCTCGTGTGTTAGAGAGAGAACGCATGATTTTTGCCCAAAAATGGCGGAACTTACCAGATACTTTAATGTTAGGGATTGTTCCACCTGTTTGGAGATATCTGTATATATTTTTAAAAAACATGACAGTACTATGAAGTTAGGTTATAAAAAATGACAGCTATTTAGATTTTATTTGTCAATTTTTTTAAGGTGGCAGCAAATTTGCCCAAAAATGGCGGATGATTGCGGTACTTTCTATATCTAGTGACTTT
>NW_022170249.1:20638238-20648905 GCF_008802855.1 Photinus pyralis
TTGCTCAAAAATGGCAAAGAATGCAAAAAAAATGCACCAACAAGTTGCTGTCATTTGATTCAATTTATCCTGAAAGATGTTTATATATAACAGAGCAATGTCTCAGACTTTCAGAAAAAAAGATACAAAATCATCAAAATCCTAGCCCTAGACATTATTAATACCCTGGATAGTTCAGTAATGAATAAATTTTCAATCACTCTTACCTTGCAGAAGATTGGTTCTTTATCTTATTACCTGATGCTCTGGTTTCTTTACATTTCTTGTGATTTAGAATATTGATGTACTCCATTTAACTAATACAAAATAAAATTCATATATCGTGATTCGTTTTCGCCAATCTATTCAATTAGCTAGATTTTAACATTGGATATGTTTAATGTTATCGTATATGGGTATAAAGTTACGAGTTTCGTTCAAGCAGAAAAGACAACGGTGTCGCATGAAGTGACGATTTTACCGTTGCTTCGGTGGGTCGGTCTCTTCGTGAATGTTACTCATAAAATGACTTTAAACATAAATCTTTTATACACAATCCCCAAAAAATCGACTCCTATGGTTACACAATACAAACAATTCAAAATAACTCGATGAGCCAAAATTTTCTCCAATTAACAGTTGACCTTTAGCAGGAATTTGGAAAATTGGACAGTGGAACGCCTTATGCAATACAATCGGACCTTTTGTATCGCCAGATGAAATTTGGTTACTCGTTGAAATTTAATTGAATTTCGGAAGATGGTTGACACATTTGGAAGAGGAACAAACTGCGCTTCAAGTTTCTCTTAATTTATTAGTTGAAATTTGGTTTATTCACTGCAATTAGTTACTGCAGTATGATGCAGTTTTAATTAATTGTGTTTAACTTTTTACCGGTTGCCACTTTGTTCGAAATGTTATGGGTGCACAAATTTGATTAATAAACTGATTGTTAACGGACCTAACCACTCCAAATATAGCCCAATAAAACGTTTTACACCTCTTTTTACATAAACCAAAGTAAAAAAATTAAATTTTTCACTCAAATGAAAGATGTCATTTACTCCTTGTCATTGGATACTCTGAGCAATTCATATTTCATTTATAGTTAATAACTGGGAGAGCGAGCGTTTTTTTTTTATTTTGTCGCTTATAAGCGACAAAGTGGCATTTCTCGTAAAAGATGACGTTTCAAATACGAGCGCAAATGCCTACTTTGGATAACGATTGTGGAAAAATAGATATGTTCTCGGAGAACGTTTGACGATATACTCCCACGGGGTGAAACAGACAAAATCTTGACATCATCGGTTACTTTTTTTGTGTGACACTCGAATACAGCTTTGGAGAAAAAAAATGACGTGTGCATTGCTATTTAAAAAAATTCAATTGTTTTTCGTTATTCATTTGTTTTCTGAAATAAAAATAATGGAATGCTGCCTTATTATGTGATCTGATCTGATTTTTGAGCCTACTCACCCTACAAACCTTCACTTCAATAATAATAATGTTTCTTTATTAACCAAATTGTATGCTTTTTGGCCTGGATGTGAAGGAATAAAATTTTGTAATTAACTGTATATAATGTATATTAGGTTTTGTAAACGTAGGTATCATTTGTTGTAAGTTTAAATTTAGAAAAGGGGAATTGTACTTTGGCCGAAGAAAGATGGTAATTTTCATTGGTGCGATTGTAGTCGTTGTGAAGCTCGCATCGTAATCGCCAATTTTTAACGCGCACCACTACAACCTTGCGAAATATTTTAAAAAGTACCTAAAACTATTGTCGTTTAGGGCAATAGTACCCAGTCAAAATGTAAACCAAAGCAAGTGCATATTCGGTCTCCAGCTAACAGTATTGCTCAGCGCGGAAGTAATTGCTTCCCCATTTTAAGTGTAAAAGATCGGAGTGGAACGTTTCCTAAAAGTGAGATACCAGTAACGCGCAGTTTTTAAAAGGGTTCACGAATACTCAATCTGAAAGGACCAACTGCTAAAGCAGGAGTTTTGTTAATCGCTTTCGATTTTTTTAATCGCTAGCGTTCGTTTCAAAATTAAACCAAGGAGCAGTGGCGATTTAAATACAAATCAAGTTACTGGAGTCCATTTATCCGAGGAGACTGACTGCAGAGGGTGGCAGAATTCGAAACAACCAGGAGGTGGCCATCTGACGTCGATAAATGACGAGACTCAGAAAAAATTCCAAGGTTATTCGATATCGATCGAATCAAATTCAACAAACTTCCCCTGAATCAAGAGAGGTCATTCATAAGGTAAAAGACAATATTCCTTTATACGAATTAAATCCAACGGCGTGCGCACTTAAAAACTCGCAGTCAGCGTTTAGGTTTAGGTTTCTTTTTAGGTTCATCGTAACTGTAATTATTTACTTTATTTGTGTGTTTAGTTAAAATAAATGTATTCTAATTAATGTAATTTTTTGCAATCGTAATTATTACAAACGCTAATCTTTACTCCAAGGAACAAAAAGGTTATAAAATTCGAACGTACACCGAATTATAAAAATTGCGTAATTCCTCCAGGAATATTAGAGTATCAATTTCGGTAGTAATATCTTGCCCAAATTTTGATTATTATTTGTTGAATTTAACCTGCGAAGTTGAAAATTGACTTAATTATTCCTTATTACTTCCCCATTTATTTATACTGAACTAGCTGGAAGTATGAAAATAAAATTAAGGTCGGTTCCAAAATACTTCGCACCCACATCTACATCGAGAAACGAAGGATAAGAAGAATATACACGGAGAATCATCACCCGTTAGAAAAGAATGAAAAGAAACAACAGTTTCAAATTTGAATAAAAATTGCTTAAAAGGTGGGAGATCGGATAAGCCACACGTTGACTATGTTTTTCCATAACTCTATGAGGAATGAAGCAGTAACTATCCGTTGCTGTTAAATATGAGAAAGAGAAATGAAGCAAAGACAATTACATTGTCTAGCATTTAGAGAAAATGATCGCCATCAATCAATAGTTTGCCTCTAAAAGGTAGGACAACTAAAGCATTCTTCTGGAATGGTGAAAAGAACATTTTGTTTTCATAAAGCTCTGTAACCCCATGTTGAAACTTGCGTACGAATCTGCTTAAGAGGACTTGAATAAATTCATTGTAAACGTAAATTTGAATGTCACCGAATATGTACCTACACACAAATGACAAACCTACAAAATTCTGTTTCAATTATTTGAGAACCCCCAGTATACTCGTATTAGTTGGGCGCATAGATTTTACAATAAAATCACTCCAAATTAATGCACCTAATAATTGGACGTTCCCGTCCCAGTTTTTGTTACTGTAACTAAACGAGTACAAACAGTAATATTAGCAGTACCTAGCAGTTACCAACGTTAAAATGTTCGCTATTACTCCGTACAGACTATTTAAACAATGTCCAAACTTTACTACGCCCAGCGCATTCCTTTAATTCAAATTGTAAACGCTGACATGTTGTCCAAGTTCGAAACTGATACGGAAATAAAAACGGTACAAAAAAGCTTTCAGTTCAGATTACAGAAAAAAATGTAAACCTCGTACAATAAAGCTTCAATTTTACGGAACAGATGAATGGGAAAATCAAATTTGATCCATTGCAGTCGATATAGGTAAAAATACTAGATTAAGTGTATTTTCGGAAAATACAGTTAGCCGCAGAAAATAAATTTAATCTGTTTGATGTGATCGATACATCACTTTTATACGGCGCGGCGGAAAGGATAACGTAATATAGACCGGCTAAATTATTTACGTGTGTGTAAGTAATAAAAATGAAAATAATTAATACACTCAAAATAACAACACATACCTATTCTCTGATCGGTCGGCATTAAAAGTTAGTTTGATAAATGAGCTACGTCAACCTGAAAAAGATGTTACTAGCAAAATTACAGGAATTGAGCTTAATCATCTCCCTGAAAGGTTTCCGTGTAACTTATAAATTGTATGTATTTAGGTATGCTGTGTAATCGAATAAATTTGATTGAGTTTCTCACCGCATGCAATATAATTATGCCATATTTTAATTAGGTACAAATTAAGACGTTGCGGTAGGTAATGAGATCTGCACTTCACATCCCTTCGAAACGTTCAAGGGAACATAATCAATCAAACGTGGAGCAATATTAGGAATACCACCTACCTTATGTACAACCCCGCATTCTTGTTTCGGCAATCTGCAAAGAAAAGAAAAAAACTTGAGTAAAATATAGTAAAGTTAGGTAATTTGGACAAAGTTGCAGTATAGAGCACTTTCGTATAGATTAGCTTTAGATTCTAGCTTCAGACACGATCTTAACAAGTTGATTAAACTAGGGATGCTACGGAAGTGGTTGTATCGGAAACGGAGTTTTTTAATTTGGTTTATCGGAACTGGAATCGGAATCGTACCTATAATTGGAATATCACGAAAGGTAACATCAATTTCATTAATTTCTCCCCCACCCATCTTGGAAAGGAGGAAAGGTATAGTTTGTACAAATTCATTTCGGTGAGACGTTTCATTAGAATACTATAAACGGTATAATGTGTCTTTACCCCTCCCCCCCCCCAAAATTTTACTTGCCACCCATTAAAGGCATGCGTATATAAATTCTGAAATCACTTGGTTGTCGCATGTAAAAGTTAGGCACATTTTATATTCAAAAACAGAATCGCAGGAAATAATTGACCCCCACCCCCACCCCACCCCCCCTTGAGACATCGAAATTTGATGGCCGTCTGGCACACCTTCAAGGTATAGTCTAGATATATATACTGCAGAACATTACAGGACTCTAGTCTAGGACCATTCTCCTAAAAGTAGTTCATAACCGCAAGTGGGTCCGGACGGGCCGATAAACGGACAGACGGATAGACGGACGGACAAAACGCAAACAATAGCAGATTTTTTTTAATTCTTAAAAAATGCGCTAAAAACATTCAACCATAACCTTCACGAGAAATTTCCATTTTTTGCATTATTGGATTAGCATGCTCGCGTTTAAATAAATTATTACCACAAAAGCGTTGCGGTCCAGGGTGCGGAAGTTCTTTGTGTTTATAATTGAAGAGTTGGTTACGATAAAAAACAAGTTTAGTAACCGAATTTGTGCACCTCGCTTGTATAGGGGTTGATAAGAAGATTATAATTTAAACTGTAACCGGTAGAAAGTTTAAGGGCGAATAATTAGTGATCTTGCTAACTGTTAAAACCTTGCGTGTATAAGGGTAAAATTGACACTTCCATATTGGGCGACAATTGTAAATTATTCCAGTTAGTCAACTATTAAATTTGAAGAAACTTAAAGCCCAGTTTTTTTCTAATTTGAGTAGTCAACTCAATATTCACTTTCAACGAGCAGTTAAATTTACCAGGCGAGACAAAAGGTTCAATTGTATTGCATTAGGCGTTCCACCATTCAACTACCTTACAAAAGGAGAAAATCGACTGTAATCTACAGGAAATTTTAACTCATCGATAAATGTGAATTATTTGAATTTTTTACATTGTATAAAAATAGGAATCGATCGTTGAGATTTTGAATAATAGTCTGGGAGTTTAGGTCCTAATTGAGATAAAGTTCACCCTTTTGAGTAAAACTATGAATATTTAGTACTTTGACCCCTCTTTAAAGTCCCGATGTGGCATGGCGTCACGCTTTTTTGCCACCTGCACAAATGTTGATTGCTAATGACTGGGCAATTTTTTTCGACTCCATGGTTTTGAAAACACGTTTATAATATTTCGCGTCGAACACCGAAGCACAGGTAAGCTCATATGAGTAGGGGTTGCCTACCCGAATTCAATATTTAAAAGATAAATTAATTGGTACAATTACTCACACCAAAAAAGCATAGTTAATTAGACAACATTTTAATAACAACACATTGGAACATTGGAGATTTATTCCAGCCATAAACAAACCAAACTACCATCTATTGTTTTCACAAATTTGGAGCTGGTTTGCTGAAGTTCGAAATACTTTCGGACATATTTGCCTGACATTCACCACGAAGTTAACGTTATCAGAGTGATACCAAAAGTTAATTTGTACCATTGCAGCAGTCTATTTCCATATTCTTAAGGGTAGCGGTATTTTTCAGAAGCGAGAAAATCAATTATGTATAAATTAGTGGTCGATGCAAGTAACACATTCCTGAAGAAATCGACATATCAGAAATATTTACATGATCAGATTTGTATTTCATTTATCGATGAGGATCAGATCCAAGCAAAGCATTTGGGTTATTGTGAGTTGAGAATTTTATTTGAACTTAATTTCAATATTCCATTCCTTTGGTTGGATTAAATTGTTATTTCGTATTCCAGGTGTATGTGTATTTGTGAACAGGAGAATGTACCAGCAAATTATTATGTGTTAAATGTAAAATTTCTAGATAAGAGTCAAATTTAGCAAGGACCCGCGATGACGTATTAAGGATAGCATCCGTTTTATTTTTAGATTTCATTTTGAGCCGGGCCAATATTATGTAACTCGATCGCTTTCGTGTTTATTAACATATTCAATCAACTAAAAGTATTTATTAGGATTCGGTCGAACCAGAAGATTAGATTTTGAATTTCAAATGTTAGAAGGAGATAAGAGGTAGGAGGTAGGAGGTATAAACAACATTCTTTATTACTGAGCTAGCCGTGGGTAAATTAAAAATTGTTAGTTTGGGATTTCTGCCAGTGCCGTAGAGATTCAATTTTATTTTATGCAAGTAGCGTCTTCAACCCCCGTAAATGTAACTAACCCGTTACGCACGCCCAAAAACTCTGACTAAAATCATTTTTTTTTCGTCCGCCCCACACAACATCTGTTAAGACAATCAAAAATTTTTCTTAAGTAATAAGCTAGGAAAAGAATGAGTGATTGGTTGCTATGCTTACGTTATTTATTAAGTTTATAAAGAAAAGCTGTTACTTTTGTTATTAGAAACCGAAAATCGCGTACACACTCTGAATATGGAATAATTGTTGTTACACTTAAACTTCTAACTTAAAATTTACCAGAGACAGTGCCATTTATTAAATTCAGAAAACAAACAAACAGAATTCGCAAATAATGAAAATAGCACTTTGCAAGTATGATTTCATAGTTTGTAATTTATTTATATATTCGGTATCTACCTACCTAATGTAACATCAAGTAACTTCCAAACTTATCAAATTGATAATTTTCGAGTACCAGTGCGTCGTGCTTGAAGTCCTAACCTTCAGTTTGATGAAAGTGTATAAGTATGGGTGCTACAATAGGCCTGGTGGTCGCCATTTCATGTGCTTTTTAAAATACCACCGTTTAATAAGTGGCGAAACTAGGACGATTTTTTTAATTTTCCGAAAGGTCTGAAATAACACGGAAATAATAATGATTTATTATAAGGGAAGTTTCATAAGTCATACATAAAATTTCAATTATAAGAGGGTAGCACGTGTCCGAAATGGAAAACTGCACCTACAAGACTCTTTCAAGAAAGGAAAACCTTTTAATTTATAGTAAATACACCGATAGGAACGGAGATTGATACGTCCGTTCTAAAAAACACGGTTTTCCTCAATATTTTTAGGGTAGTATCCTTTTAAACCGCCGCAGCTGTGTCATTTAACAAGAGAGAAATGCACCTGCGGGTCGCGATATTAAACTGTAAACTTAGACATCTAATAAGAGCCTTTATAGTTAGTTATATACCGCCAAAATGCTTAAATTAACTTTGAGATAGTATACAGCGAGCGATGCCTCGACCGTAACTTGTTTGTTGAGATCCTGGAAAAGTTTAAAGCATATTTTTTGTTCTGAAAACATTGTATAGTAGGTATGATCGCATTGTGATAAGGCTCCAATAGGTAAAAGAAACCAATTAAAATAGTTCATCAACAAAGAGACGCTTTAAGAACAGAACACGTTAATTTGTGTTCATTATGTGCCGATTTTAACGGAGATATTGAATTTTTAATCTGGGGTTACATAGTAACTAATTAAATTATATAAAAAAATGATTTAAAAAGGATATCAAAACAAAAATTTTTTTTCAAATAAACAAGGTGAAAATGTGTCGCTTGGAAGGTGCCCCCCAAAATAGTCTTCCTTATTATTTTTCTCAGCAACCATTACACATAAGACAAGGAAGATGGGAATTAACGGATTTGCCTATATGTTTGGGTATTCCCTTTCTGGTATTGCAACGTTTTTTTTTTTCAATTTAAAAAAGATATGCTTTTTTACTCCTGATTTAGCGAAAATTCATGTATAGGTAAGTATTATTGTGTAATTACGTAATGTGGACGTTTTATTTGGTATCGGCACCTATAATAATGTTGGATCGTCCTGTATGTGAATGTCAATTTTCTTTTAGCGTAAATGTTGTGTTTAAGTTAAGATTGAACACATTTCCGATCATATCATTTGAATTAGAAATCATTGTTGATTTTATTTAAAATTATTTATTTAATTATGTGTAATTTTCGCCTTTTATTTTGTGTATTTCATTATTCCGGTAGATTTGCGTGTGATGTTTTGTTGTAGTTCATCTCTGATTAAAACCACAACAATTTTGAAAAAACCAAGCGACATGCAAGTTATAGATTTATATGTGTTAACCGGCGAAATGTGAAATTTGTATTTAATTAAACAGAGGAGGTAGTTTCTCTCTTGATTTGAGATTATGTACTCTAACTGGGGTCCTTTGTGAACATTTCTTACAAATATTATACTTGCGTACCTAATAAAACGAGACACTTTAAGTGAAGTGTACAGCTGGAGTGAATGATAAGAAAAGAAATTATAAATAATACTGGGACTGTATAAACGCAGCTGCGTCTCGTGTTTATAATAATAACATGTAAATATTATAAACTACTAAATAATCTTTTAAACGACCATTCTGTACACAAATACAAATTAAGCAAGCATGTGCCCGTAGATGTAATTCATCGACGTCTTCGTCTTTGCAAGGGTTGCCCATACTATGCAATATTTATATAAATTACGTAATTTTACGAAGTCGTCACATGAATAAGAATTCGTTTCCGTAATACAATGACGGTGCAGTAGGAAAGCACCTCCGTAGCCAACAAAAAAACTGAAAGATGTGATTATAAATGAGCGTATAAATTTAGCTGCCTGGACCGCACAAGTACTTAAATACCTTGTAATATGTATAAACGTAAAATATTTATTGTGGAAATGCCTTTTTGATCAACATCATTCCTCGCATTTGTGCCTCTAAAAATTGAAAGCTTCGTTTTCAAATAACCTCTAAATCTCTATCCGATATCGACGTTCTGTCATTTTTACAACCTCAGAAGATTTAAGTTTATTTTATTACGAGGTTTACATTCAAAACCAGACCTTCTACACGCATTTCTCTTAGCTAAAATATATAATTTTTTATAGTAGGAGTAGGTATAGGTATCCCATCTCCCCAATGTATAGTAGCTATTTCCATATGAAGATTTAGCAATTTTGATTTATTTTCACACGACGATACGCGGCGACTTATTTTTATACAGGGCGTGCTATATGTCACTTTCTCAGAGATATTTACATGACCATAGCATTATAGCAAAAAAATTAAGCTAACGACCAGTACGAGTACTCTATATTAGAGCACGGGTAATACATAGTTATTTATGCAATGAGTGTATAAATGAGGCGTTTTATTGGTGAGTGAGATGTTTAGTCCACGAGCGCAGCGAGTGGACTAAATTCGAACGAACCAATAATCGCCGATTTATACATGAATTGCATACAACGTTTTTTCGTCGACTTCACTGGGGTAGGTAATTTTAAATTCAACTACAAGAAATTACAAACGAAATTATGAGCTCCGACGATTTTTCACTAAATTACAGCTATTGTCGTTGCTATAGTAATGTGTTGTTTTATGCTGTACCGTCAGTCCTCGTAATCGCCGTGGAAGATTATGTTGCTTGCTCTGCTGCGGAGACGATTTTAACATTATATCCACTCAAATCAAAAGAAACTTATTGGAACGGTTTCGATCAGTTCGGCAATTGATGGAATACAATGAATTTGAAAGGAGATATTTCCGAAAATGTCATGTTGACATTTTACCTTGAAAAGGTATGTGAAATTAGAATGTAATTAATTGTTTTGCAACTGTACTAAAGTAGGTACGTGTATTAACAGTGTTAAAGATATGGAAAAGTTCATCTCTGTGGTCGACGTACTCAATGTTGAAGGTAAAGTAACTGAATACCTTAACAATACCTTATCCGAGAAGCTACAAAGGATATGCTTTGCTGAGATCGTTGGCGACCATACTGGCTGCTGATCTCACTACATTAAAACAGAGATTAAAATGGTTAGGTGGATGGAAGTTCTCAGCTGTTGCCGAAAGTGAATTGTTATACAATGCGATCAAAAATGATTGGCTGTCTAGTCGCCTTTGGAATTTTTGTTTACATGGGAAATCCTATTTAACTTGAACTTCCTAAGGCGACTCGACAGCCAATCATTTTTGATCGCCCGATATAAATGTCATTTCCCTTTAATAAAATGGTTGTTATGTAAAAGTTGTTGCTAACGATTAATGGTTGCTAATGCATAATGGTTATGTATAAGTGGTTGCTAACGATTAATGGTTGCTAACGTATAATGGTTTCTAACCATTAATGAGCTTCATTGTTACACCTGTAACTAAGGTGTAATTTATGTTGTTATC
>NW_022170249.1:20649005-20650238 GCF_008802855.1 Photinus pyralis
CAAAGATGCTAATTGAAAAAAGTTATTATTCCCTTAAGGAATATTTTGATGACAGATTATAAACCAATTCCAATTTGTATGTTCTATTTCTTTTGTTATTTGTGTTTACTGATTGTATTTCTATTGTAATGACGTATCCCACAACGATCAAGTTCAAGGGACGAATAAAATTATTATTATTATTATTAAAAGAAAATAATTAATGCTCAAGTTTATAAATTAGGATCTTGCTCTAATTTAACTAATTTAATATGTAGTAGTAGTAGTATTAAATACTATTAAATGATGCAAAAAACAAAAAAAAGGTACTTCTTAAATAAATGCAATATGTATAACTATTTTTTTTTAATGAAAGAACCTCGACTGTGGCTAACCTTGTAGTTGCTTTCGACGCCTGTCGTTCCAATGGATTTTTGAGGCTGAAGTGAAGTTCTGACGAATTACCAAGATGCTGACTTCTAATTGCTTTAGAGTGAAGACGGCGCTGGTACGTACTTAATTTCGTTTATTTTCTTTGTATTAATTAATTCCTTTCAGGGTTCCAAAATCCACTAAAAAAAACTAAAATGTTTTGATTTAGATAATTATATATTTTTTAAATTAAACTTACGGTACTAAAGACCTTTTTTTCCAAATCAATCAAACTTCCTATCGGTATAAATTTAATTTTTGTAACGTAACCAATTTTGAAAACATGTACTATCCGCTCAAGGCGTACGATTACAAGTGCATGTCCGATTTTGATAATAAATTTTGGTAATATTTTAAACATTTAAAATTAGTCAGCCTGATACATGCAGTGGCATCTAACAGTGAACGTGAATAATAATGTGTCTTTATTAGAATAACGAGTGGCAATTAGGTTTTATTATAACCATGTAATTAACATGTTTACCCGTTAATCTAATGAGGCGAAGTTCAGATGCTTTGGTACAAAGAAACCGGTCATCTGCTAAAGAAAAAATATCACGTCCTAACTGGTAATTCAAATAAGTTTCGTTACACTGAACTATACAATTTAATACGTATACACAAGGGAGAGTTAAAATACCATATTAAAAAAATGTATTGGTATATGTATATCAAAAAGAGCAAAGGCTCAAGTACCGAACCTTGCGGCACTCCCGTATTAATTTTTTTTAAATTTTAAAAACTCGCTATTCTCAAAACTATCTAAAATATAAGCTGTAGGTCTCAATATTGCACTGCTTGTCGATCATTTGTAACGGAAAC
>NW_022170249.1:20650338-20719247 GCF_008802855.1 Photinus pyralis
TGGAATCTGACATTTTAGACGTTTGTAGCTTTTGTAACGACTTCTAGCCGTTTGCACCGACAAATTTAAGTGGAGCTTTGCTTAAGCGTAGCTTAAAATCCATGGGAACGATTATTGAGACAATGGTTGCCATGGATTTTAAGTTACGCTTAAGCTAAGCGCCGCTTAAATTTGTCGGTGCAAACGGCCATTAGTTACATTTACAGAGGTTGGACATCCCTCTTGTAGATAATGATAACACATTTTACCCAAAATCGTCATCAAACGTTCATTTTCATGCCTACTTTATGTCAGGAAAGTTTAGTTTCCATGACAGAGGCAGACCAGATTGCTTTTCCTGCAGCCTGTCACTTTACCGGCCGCACCTGTCACTTCACCGACCGCACCTGTCACTATAATGGCTCCTGTTATCACTGACATATTGACATTAATCAAATGTTCTATATGAAGATTGAATTTCGAGTAAAATTTAATACAAAACTCGTCAGTAAAATGACAGTACTTTACTCGGAAATTAAAGTACTCGGGCCCAAAGGGGCCCCGTACTTTAATATTTCATCGCCAGTAATGTGACTTTTATGTAAATAATTATCTATTATTCTCTACGGCACTGATATAAATTTTACTATAACAATTAATTTTTTGTAATGACAATTTACGGCTAGGATTTTAATGACGTTAAAAATCAGCGAAAATGCAAAATAAAAAATGCAATTATGACTTAAAAATCTCGCAAAAATGACATAAAAATTTAAAAAGATGACATTTTAAATAACAAATACATTTATTGATGAAACTGAATAAGACCGCAAAATTATGTTAAGAAGCAATTAGGTAAGATAAGACAGGAATTTCATTGGTGGTTCATTTCCACCCTCTGCAGGCCAGTCGTAGAAACTAGGTATGTAAGGTACTGACTCACTTACCGCATCCCAAAGAAATTTAATCCCTTTGGGCATTCGTTTGTGGATGACTTAAGCACGTTCCAAGAAAACGTTAACTATGCATTTAGCTTATAATGGAGGTTTTAGGATTCATTTCTAAACAGGTAAAGATACCCGGAACTACCGAGAAAAGAAAAATATTGCATTGTGTTTTAGAAATCTAAGACTGCATGAAAAATAAAACTTTAACAAAGGTTTATAAGTTCGCCAAGAGAAATACCGTAAAATATCAAAAAAATCAGCGCTATTCCTGAAAAATGCAAAAAATTCAATGTAAACACACAAAAAATGCTAAAAATACCGTAAAAATTAGAAAAAATGACGCATTGCTCAAAAATGGCAAAGAATGCAAAAAAAATGCACCAACAAGTTGCTGTCATTTGATTCAATTTATCCTGAAAGATGTTTATATATAACAGAGCAATGTCTCAGACTTTCAGAAAAAAAGATACAAAATCATCAAAATCCTAGCCCTAGACATTATTAATACCCTGGATAGTTCAGTAATGAATAAATTTTCAATCACTCTTACCTTGCAGAAGATTGGTTCTTTATCTTATTACCTGATGCTCTGGTTTCTTTACATTTCTTGTGATTTAGAATATTGATGTACTCCATTTAACTAATACAAAATAAAATTCAATTCGTGATTTCGTTTCCAATCTATTCAATTAGCTAGATTTTAACATTGGATATGTTTAATGTTATCGTATATGGGTATAAAGTTACGAGTTTCGTTCAAGCAGAAAAGACAACGGTGTCGCATGAAGTGACGATTTTACCGTTGCTTCGGTGGGTCGGTCTCTTCGTGAATGTTACTCATAAAATGACTTTAAACATAAATCTTTTATACACAATCCCCAAAAAATCGACTCCTATGGTTACACAATACAAACAATTCAAAATAACTCGATGAGCCAAAATTTTCTCCAATTAACAGTTGACCTTTAGCAGGAATTTGGAAAATTGGACAGTGGAACGCCTTATGCAATACAATCGGACCTTTTGTATCGCCAGATGAAATTTGGTTACTCGTTGAAATTTAATTGAATTTCGGAAGATGGTTGACACATTTGGAAGAGGAACAAACTGCGCTTCAAGTTTCTCTTAATTTATTAGTTGAAATTTGGTTTATTCACTGCAATTAGTTACTGCAGTATGATGCAGTTTTAATTAATTGTGTTTAACTTTTTACCGGTTGCCACTTTGTTCGAAATGTTATGGGTGCACAAATTTGATTAATAAACTGATTGTTAACGGACCTAACCACTCCAAATATAGCCCAATAAAACGTTTTACACCTCTTTTTACATAAACCAAAGTAAAAAAATTAAATTTTTCACTCAAATGAAAGATGTCATTTACTCCTTGTCATTGGATACTCTGAGCAATTCATATTTCATTTATAGTTAATAACTGGGAGAGCGAGCGTTTTTTTTTTATTTTGTCGCTTATAAGCGACAAAGTGGCATTTCTCGTAAAAGATGACGTTTCAAATACGAGCGCAAATGCCTACTTTGGATAACGATTGTGGAAAAATAGATATGTTCTCGGAGAACGTTTGACGATATACTCCCACGGGGTGAAACAGACAAAATCTTGACATCATCGGTTACTTTTTTTGTGTGACACTCGAATACAGCTTTGGAGAAAAAAAATGACGTGTGCATTGCTATTTAAAAAAATTCAATTGTTTTTCGTTATTCATTTGTTTTCTGAAATAAAAATAATGGAATGCTGCCTTATTATGTGATCTGATCTGATTTTTGAGCCTACTCACCCTACAAACCTTCACTTCAATAATAATAATGTTTCTTTATTAACCAAATTGTATGCTTTTTGGCCTGGATGTGAAGGAATAAAATTTTGTAATTAACTGTATATAATGTATATTAGGTTTTGTAAACGTAGGTATCATTTGTTGTAAGTTTAAATTTAGAAAAGGGGAATTGTACTTTGGCCGAAGAAAGATGGTAATTTTCATTGGTGCGATTGTAGTCGTTGTGAAGCTCGCATCGTAATCGCCAATTTTTAACGCGCACCACTACAACCTTGCGAAATATTTTAAAAAGTACCTAAAACTATTGTCGTTTAGGGCAATAGTACCCAGTCAAAATGTAAACCAAAGCAAGTGCATATTCGGTCTCCAGCTAACAGTATTGCTCAGCGCGGAAGTAATTGCTTCCCCATTTTAAGTGTAAAAGATCGGAGTGGAACGTTTCCTAAAAGTGAGATACCAGTAACGCGCAGTTTTTAAAAGGGTTCACGAATACTCAATCTGAAAGGACCAACTGCTAAAGCAGGAGTTTTGTTAATCGCTTTCGATTTTTTTAATCGCTAGCGTTCGTTTCAAAATTAAACCAAGGAGCAGTGGCGATTTAAATACAAATCAAGTTACTGGAGTCCATTTATCCGAGGAGACTGACTGCAGAGGGTGGCAGAATTCGAAACAACCAGGAGGTGGCCATCTGACGTCGATAAATGACGAGACTCAGAAAAAATTCCAAGGTTATTCGATATCGATCGAATCAAATTCAACAAACTTCCCCTGAATCAAGAGAGGTCATTCATAAGGTAAAAGACAATATTCCTTTATACGAATTAAATCCAACGGCGTGCGCACTTAAAAACTCGCAGTCAGCGTTTAGGTTTAGGTTTCTTTTTAGGTTCATCGTAACTGTAATTATTTACTTTATTTGTGTGTTTAGTTAAAATAAATGTATTCTAATTAATGTAATTTTTTGCAATCGTAATTATTACAAACGCTAATCTTTACTCCAAGGAACAAAAAGGTTATAAAATTCGAACGTACACCGAATTATAAAAATTGCGTAATTCCTCCAGGAATATTAGAGTATCAATTTCGGTAGTAATATCTTGCCCAAATTTTGATTATTATTTGTTGAATTTAACCTGCGAAGTTGAAAATTGACTTAATTATTCCTTATTACTTCCCCATTTATTTATACTGAACTAGCTGGAAGTATGAAAATAAAATTAAGGTCGGTTCCAAAATACTTCGCACCCACATCTACATCGAGAAACGAAGGATAAGAAGAATATACACGGAGAATCATCACCCGTTAGAAAAGAATGAAAAGAAACAACAGTTTCAAATTTGAATAAAAATTGCTTAAAAGGTGGGAGATCGGATAAGCCACACGTTGACTATGTTTTTCCATAACTCTATGAGGAATGAAGCAGTAACTATCCGTTGCTGTTAAATATGAGAAAGAGAAATGAAGCAAAGACAATTACATTGTCTAGCATTTAGAGAAAATGATCGCCATCAATCAATAGTTTGCCTCTAAAAGGTAGGACAACTAAA
Source organism: Photinus pyralis (assembly GCF_008802855.1). Taxonomy (NCBI): domain Eukaryota; kingdom Metazoa; phylum Arthropoda; class Insecta; order Coleoptera; family Lampyridae; genus Photinus; species Photinus pyralis. The sequence goes on from NW_022170249.1 coordinate 20,654,611, forward strand.
GCATTCTTCTGGAATGGTGAAAAGAACATTTTGTTTTCATAAAGCTCTGTAACCCCATGTTGAAACTTGCGTACGAATCTGCTTAAGAGGACTTGAATAAATTCATTGTAAACGTAAATTTGAATGTCACCGAATATGTACCTACACACAAATGACAAACCTACAAAATTCTGTTTCAATTATTTGAGAACCCCCAGTATACTCGTATTAGTTGGGCGCATAGATTTTACAATAAAATCACTCCAAATTAATGCACCTAATAATTGGACGTTCCCGTCCCAGTTTTTGTTACTGTAACTAAACGAGTACAAACAGTAATATTAGCAGTACCTAGCAGTTACCAACGTTAAAATGTTCGCTATTACTCCGTACAGACTATTTAAACAATGTCCAAACTTTACTACGCCCAGCGCATTCCTTTAATTCAAATTGTAAACGCTGACATGTTGTCCAAGTTCGAAACTGATACGGAAATAAAAACGGTACAAAAAAGCTTTCAGTTCAGATTACAGAAAAAAATGTAAACCTCGTACAATAAAGCTTCAATTTTACGGAACAGATGAATGGGAAAATCAAATTTGATCCATTGCAGTCGATATAGGTAAAAATACTAGATTAAGTGTATTTTCGGAAAATACAGTTAGCCGCAGAAAATAAATTTAATCTGTTTGATGTGATCGATACATCACTTTTATACGGCGCGGCGGAAAGGATAACGTAATATAGACCGGCTAAATTATTTACGTGTGTGTAAGTAATAAAAATGAAAATAATTAATACACTCAAAATAACAACACATACCTATTCTCTGATCGGTCGGCATTAAAAGTTAGTTTGATAAATGAGCTACGTCAACCTGAAAAAGATGTTACTAGCAAAATTACAGGAATTGAGCTTAATCATCTCCCTGAAAGGTTTCCGTGTAACTTATAAATTGTATGTATTTAGGTATGCTGTGTAATCGAATAAATTTGATTGAGTTTCTCACCGCATGCAATATAATTATGCCATATTTTAATTAGGTACAAATTAAGACGTTGCGGTAGGTAATGAGATCTGCACTTCACATCCCTTCGAAACGTTCAAGGGAACATAATCAATCAAACGTGGAGCAATATTAGGAATACCACCTACCTTATGTACAACCCCGCATTCTTGTTTCGGCAATCTGCAAAGAAAAGAAAAAAACTTGAGTAAAATATAGTAAAGTTAGGTAATTTGGACAAAGTTGCAGTATAGAGCACTTTCGTATAGATTAGCTTTAGATTCTAGCTTCAGACACGATCTTAACAAGTTGATTAAACTAGGGATGCTACGGAAGTGGTTGTATCGGAAACGGAGTTTTTTAATTTGGTTTATCGGAACTGGAATCGGAATCGTACCTATAATTGGAATATCACGAAAGGTAACATCAATTTCATTAATTTCTCCCCCACCCATCTTGGAAAGGAGGAAAGGTATAGTTTGTACAAATTCATTTCGGTGAGACGTTTCATTAGAATACTATAAACGGTATAATGTGTCTTTACCCCTCCCCCCCCCCAAAATTTTACTTGCCACCCATTAAAGGCATGCGTATATAAATTCTGAAATCACTTGGTTGTCGCATGTAAAAGTTAGGCACATTTTATATTCAAAAACAGAATCGCAGGAAATAATTGACCCCCACCCCCACCCCACCCCCCCTTGAGACATCGAAATTTGATGGCCGTCTGGCACACCTTCAAGGTATAGTCTAGATATATATACTGCAGAACATTACAGGACTCTAGTCTAGGACCATTCTCCTAAAAGTAGTTCATAACCGCAAGTGGGTCCGGACGGGCCGATAAACGGACAGACGGATAGACGGACGGACAAAACGCAAACAATAGCAGATTTTTTTTAATTCTTAAAAAATGCGCTAAAAACATTCAACCATAACCTTCACGAGAAATTTCCATTTTTTGCATTATTGGATTAGCATGCTCGCGTTTAAATAAATTATTACCACAAAAGCGTTGCGGTCCAGGGTGCGGAAGTTCTTTGTGTTTATAATTGAAGAGTTGGTTACGATAAAAAACAAGTTTAGTAACCGAATTTGTGCACCTCGCTTGTATAGGGGTTGATAAGAAGATTATAATTTAAACTGTAACCGGTAGAAAGTTTAAGGGCGAATAATTAGTGATCTTGCTAACTGTTAAAACCTTGCGTGTATAAGGGTAAAATTGACACTTCCATATTGGGCGACAATTGTAAATTATTCCAGTTAGTCAACTATTAAATTTGAAGAAACTTAAAGCCCAGTTTTTTTCTAATTTGAGTAGTCAACTCAATATTCACTTTCAACGAGCAGTTAAATTTACCAGGCGAGACAAAAGGTTCAATTGTATTGCATTAGGCGTTCCACCATTCAACTACCTTACAAAAGGAGAAAATCGACTGTAATCTACAGGAAATTTTAACTCATCGATAAATGTGAATTATTTGAATTTTTTACATTGTATAAAAATAGGAATCGATCGTTGAGATTTTGAATAATAGTCTGGGAGTTTAGGTCCTAATTGAGATAAAGTTCACCCTTTTGAGTAAAACTATGAATATTTAGTACTTTGACCCCTCTTTAAAGTCCCGATGTGGCATGGCGTCACGCTTTTTTGCCACCTGCACAAATGTTGATTGCTAATGACTGGGCAATTTTTTTCGACTCCATGGTTTTGAAAACACGTTTATAATATTTCGCGTCGAACACCGAAGCACAGGTAAGCTCATATGAGTAGGGGTTGCCTACCCGAATTCAATATTTAAAAGATAAATTAATTGGTACAATTACTCACACCAAAAAAGCATAGTTAATTAGACAACATTTTAATAACAACACATTGGAACATTGGAGATTTATTCCAGCCATAAACAAACTACCATCTATTGTTTTCACAAATTTGGAGCTGGTTTGCTGAAGTTCGAAATACTTTCGGACATATTTGCCTGACATTCACCACGAAGTTAACGTTATCAGAGTGATACCAAAAGTTAATTTGTACCATTGCAGCAGTCTATTTCCATATTCTTAAGGGTAGCGGTATTTTTCAGAAGCGAGAAAATCAATTATGTATAAATTAGTGGTCGATGCAAGTAACACATTCCTGAAGAAATCGACATATCAGAAATATTTACATGATCAGATTTGTATTTCATTTATCGATGAGGATCAGATCCAAGCAAAGCATTTGGGTTATTGTGAGTTGAGAATTTTATTTGAACTTAATTTCAATATTCCATTCCTTTGGTTGGATTAAATTGTTATTTCGTATTCCAGGTGTATGTGTATTTGTGAACAGGAGAATGTACCAGCAAATTATTATGTGTTAAATGTAAAATTTCTAGATAAGAGTCAAATTTAGCAAGGACCCGCGATGACGTATTAAGGATAGCATCCGTTTTATTTTTAGATTTCATTTTGAGCCGGGCCAATATTATGTAACTCGATCGCTTTCGTGTTTATTAACATATTCAATCAACTAAAAGTATTTATTAGGATTCGGTCGAACCAGAAGATTAGATTTTGAATTTCAAATGTTAGAAGGAGATAAGAGGTAGGAGGTAGGAGGTATAAACAACATTCTTTATTACTGAGCTAGCCGTGGGTAAATTAAAAATTGTTAGTTTGGGATTTCTGCCAGTGCCGTAGAGATTCAATTTTATTTTATGCAAGTAGCGTCTTCAACCCCCGTAAATGTAACTAACCCGTTACGCACGCCCAAAAACTCTGACTAAAATCATTTTTTTTTCGTCCGCCCCACACAACATCTGTTAAGACAATCAAAAATTTTTCTTAAGTAATAAGCTAGGAAAAGAATGAGTGATTGGTTGCTATGCTTACGTTATTTATTAAGTTTATAAAGAAAAGCTGTTACTTTTGTTATTAGAAACCGAAAATCGCGTACACACTCTGAATATGGAATAATTGTTGTTACACTTAAACTTCTAACTTAAAATTTACCAGAGACAGTGCCATTTATTAAATTCAGAAAACAAACAAACAGAATTCGCAAATAATGAAAATAGCACTTTGCAAGTATGATTTCATAGTTTGTAATTTATTTATATATTCGGTATCTACCTACCTAATGTAACATCAAGTAACTTCCAAACTTATCAAATTGATAATTTTCGAGTACCAGTGCGTCGTGCTTGAAGTCCTAACCTTCAGTTTGATGAAAGTGTATAAGTATGGGTGCTACAATAGGCCTGGTGGTCGCCATTTCATGTGCTTTTTAAAATACCACCGTTTAATAAGTGGCGAAACTAGGACGATTTTTTTAATTTTCCGAAAGGTCTGAAATAACACGGAAATAATAATGATTTATTATAAGGGAAGTTTCATAAGTCATACATAAAATTTCAATTATAAGAGGGTAGCACGTGTCCGAAATGGAAAACTGCACCTACAAGACTCTTTCAAGAAAGGAAAACCTTTTAATTTATAGTAAATACACCGATAGGAACGGAGATTGATACGTCCGTTCTAAAAAACACGGTTTTCCTCAATATTTTTAGGGTAGTATCCTTTTAAACCGCCGCAGCTGTGTCATTTAACAAGAGAGAAATGCACCTGCGGGTCGCGATATTAAACTGTAAACTTAGACATCTAATAAGAGCCTTTATAGTTAGTTATATACCGCCAAAATGCTTAAATTAACTTTGAGATAGTATACAGCGAGCGATGCCTCGACCGTAACTTGTTTGTTGAGATCCTGGAAAAGTTTAAAGCATATTTTTTGTTCTGAAAACATTGTATAGTAGGTATGATCGCATTGTGATAAGGCTCCAATAGGTAAAAGAAACCAATTAAAATAGTTCATCAACAAAGAGACGCTTTAAGAACAGAACACGTTAATTTGTGTTCATTATGTGCCGATTTTAACGGAGATATTGAATTTTTAATCTGGGGTTACATAGTAACTAATTAAATTATATAAAAAAATGATTTAAAAAGGATATCAAAACAAAAATTTTTTTTCAAATAAACAAGGTGAAAATGTGTCGCTTGGAAGGTGCCCCCCAAAATAGTCTTCCTTATTATTTTTCTCAGCAACCATTACACATAAGACAAGGAAGATGGGAATTAACGGATTTGCCTATATGTTTGGGTATTCCCTTTCTGGTATTGCAACGTTTTTTTTTTTCAATTTAAAAAAGATATGCTTTTTTACTCCTGATTTAGCGAAAATTCATGTATAGGTAAGTATTATTGTGTAATTACGTAATGTGGACGTTTTATTTGGTATCGGCACCTATAATAATGTTGGATCGTCCTGTATGTGAATGTCAATTTTCTTTTAGCGTAAATGTTGTGTTTAAGTTAAGATTGAACACATTTCCGATCATATCATTTGAATTAGAAATCATTGTTGATTTTATTTAAAATTATTTATTTAATTATGTGTAATTTTCGCCTTTTATTTTGTGTATTTCATTATTCCGGTAGATTTGCGTGTGATGTTTTGTTGTAGTTCATCTCTGATTAAAACCACAACAATTTTGAAAAAACCAAGCGACATGCAAGTTATAGATTTATATGTGTTAACCGGCGAAATGTGAAATTTGTATTTAATTAAACAGAGGAGGTAGTTTCTCTCTTGATTTGAGATTATGTACTCTAACTGGGGTCCTTTGTGAACATTTCTTACAAATATTATACTTGCGTACCTAATAAAACGAGACACTTTAAGTGAAGTGTACAGCTGGAGTGAATGATAAGAAAAGAAATTATAAATAATACTGGGACTGTATAAACGCAGCTGCGTCTCGTGTTTATAATAATAACATGTAAATATTATAAACTACTAAATAATCTTTTAAACGACCATTCTGTACACAAATACAAATTAAGCAAGCATGTGCCCGTAGATGTAATTCATCGACGTCTTCGTCTTTGCAAGGGTTGCCCATACTATGCAATATTTATATAAATTACGTAATTTTACGAAGTCGTCACATGAATAAGAATTCGTTTCCGTAATACAATGACGGTGCAGTAGGAAAGCACCTCCGTAGCCAACAAAAAAACTGAAAGATGTGATTATAAATGAGCGTATAAATTTAGCTGCCTGGACCGCACAAGTACTTAAATACCTTGTAATATGTATAAACGTAAAATATTTATTGTGGAAATGCCTTTTTGATCAACATCATTCCTCGCATTTGTGCCTCTAAAAATTGAAAGCTTCGTTTTCAAATAACCTCTAAATCTCTATCCGATATCGACGTTCTGTCATTTTTACAACCTCAGAAGATTTAAGTTTATTTTATTACGAGGTTTACATTCAAAACCAGACCTTCTACACGCATTTCTCTTAGCTAAAATATATAATTTTTTATAGTAGGAGTAGGTATAGGTATCCCATCTCCCCAATGTATAGTAGCTATTTCCATATGAAGATTTAGCAATTTTGATTTATTTTCACACGACGATACGCGGCGACTTATTTTTATACAGGGCGTGCTATATGTCACTTTCTCAGAGATATTTACATGACCATAGCATTATAGCAAAAAAATTAAGCTAACGACCAGTAGGTACGAGTACTCTATATTAGAGCACGGGTAAAAGTAATTTTGGAGATCACTTCATGTATGTTTGAACTCCAGGAGCTGTTGATGTATGAAGAGGTACCGCGAGATCTTGGTACCATATACCTATTTTTTGAAGTGGTAATACCTCTGATGTGGTTAGCTAGAAACCATCTTTAGGGTCTTAATCAAGATGTAATTTTCATAAAAAATTTCATGAGCTTGGCTTGATAAATAGCCCCCGAAATTTAAAGCATCTCCAAAATCGTCGTTTTAGATGTTACACTTACCCAAACCTCGTCTTTACGCAACGGGCTATGAATTTGAATTTTCTACAGCATTTCTAATGTGGTTAACAACATCCCTAGGGCCGTCGTTTGGGGAGCAAAAAAGCACCTCGTTGGGTAGGCATTTTAGAGATCAGAGAAGGCTAGCCCGAACCCTGGGTATAGCCACAAGTTCAATCGTTCCATTTGTCATGGTTGCTGAGACAAATAGGTACCATTAAACACCTATGAAAGGTCTGAATATGCGAACAGTGGAAATCGACTTTTCGATTCTTCAACTCTAAAGAAGTTTGTGAATACGTTGATATTGAATGAATTTTTGGACCAATTAAGTGCTTCTAATAATGATGCGGATTTAACATGAAGACAGAGAGAAGGAATGAAATTGCTAGTCAACCTTATTTTTGTACAGTTTTTAGGCATCAGGTGAACATTAATCTTGAGTTGCTTATTTCGATTTTTAAGACATTTCATTTTGCGCAGGTGGTATTCGGTTCACTCGTATTAAATTAATTCAAAGTTAGTAAACTCTGCGACAATTATTATTAATGCTAATAAAAAGGTAAATGTGGTTTTTGTTAATAATGAAATTATCAACAGACTTTAAACAGTAAACACCTGTTTAAAATTCCGCCGCTGGCGACGCAATGGACTACACATGTGTTTCCAATTTTACACTCGAATAGATAAGATGATTGTAAATGTCGTGTATAAATTTTTGGTTTGAAAAATGATTAATTGAAACTAACGACAGTTACAATGTGTTGACGTAAATTTCCATACACAATATTTAGACACCCTTCACCCATTGTCCAACTCCAAAATTATTTTGTATGGTATGCCCAATGTTTAAATGTAAAAATCCAAATTACTTACTGCATTTTACGCGATACCAAATCTGTGCTTGTCAAAACTCACCCTTAGCTTTCTTGATTTCGGTACTAGGCACTCTCCTTCGAACCATTTGGAATTTTTGGGGACCATTCCGCACAAGATGCACTTCACTTCGCGTTAACACGATCGAATGATTTGATCATAAGTTACATTTTTGATGGAGGGGCGGTAACGTAATAGCAGGTAGAGATTAATCATCACCTGGTGCGCTTATCTACACGTGCGGTCACTTTTACCTTTCAATAATTGTTTTTCGGTATCAAAGGAATTCGTTCCTGATAAAATATGACATGTGAACTACAATTTTTTGACCCGTGAGGTTGTGTTCTAAATTAATTTTCATTCTCACATGAAAAAGTCAAAATCTGACTTTCCTTGTCTACCTTCCAATTGCACTTGGTCACTGATATAGCCTCGGATATAGCTTTCTTTGGCTCGTTCAAAAATAAACTTTAGTTTCTAATTGTTTTACTCAATATTGCCACGCAGTATATTGTTATTAATTTATAATACCTGTGAGAAGGTATGAGGAAGCGTATGGGTTTTTCTATATGAAAGCGGCGGTAGTAAAGAATTCGAATGGGGTGTCAAGCAAGTATCGGGAAGAATTTAAGAAGACTTCGAAAGGAGTTCTGAGGATTTATAAGGAATGTTATCCGATTTCAGGGATTACCGTGGATCTCCAGGAGTTGACGGGGAGCTTAAGGGATGTCTTAGATCGCTTGTAAAAGTGTTTCTATTGGACCGATTTTGTTTGTTCATCTTTTGATCGACGTAGAATTGCGTTTTCTTTAATTTAATAAAGCAGTGTTATTCATAAAATACCTATGGACCGTTTTCGAGTTTTAAGCGAAAACGGAAAATCTGAAAAAAGTCGGAACATTTTGCGGTTTTTTTGGCTGCCAAAAAGTTGTGCCGGGAAAAAATTCGTGTGCACTCTTCAAATACATTTTATTTGGACCCAAATGGACCACTTAAAATGATAAAATCGTTTACACCGCATCTTTTGCAAGAATCGCCCCTACTGACTGCTCCGCATATTGAACCTGTTCAGCATAATTTCAGTGGTAATTTCATTTTCAGAGAATAACAATGCATAATACGTTATTACAAAAAAATAAGAAAATAATCATTTTTCGTTTCGTTATTTAAAATTCCTTTAGGAACTTCCTTTTTATTAAAGTTCTTAGTAAATAAGGACGGTGATGAATTTTTTAACCCCTTCGTTAGCATGTCTCACTAAATCATCATAATGATGATGATAATAGAGAGCCGGGACATTCCTTGCGCGTGCTATTTTTGTTTCCTCAATTGTTCCTCCAAAAGCTTTTGGGGATATCTTACATTATTTTACGATTACGAGAAATTCCCTTTGGCTAGTAGAGTTGTAAATATTAAAAACTATAAAATAGCATTACTGAGGCATTTGAATACCTGTTATCTACAATTTGTGACATTTAGGCCATAAAGGTCAGTCCGCATTTCCCTTTATCTAATAACTGGCAAGCGAAAGTGTAAGTATTTAATTTTCATATAAATTGTAAGGTGCTACATTATGAAAACAGCAACCTCAAACTTGTAAAGTCCATAAGAACATTGTTTTGGGGGTAATACTTGCAAAAAACATCTATGAGTTACTAATGAATTTGGACCTTATACAGTTAGTCCAGTCAAATTATCATAATACCTTGCATCAGATGTATCATTTCTATTTTTTTTTTGTTAGGCTGAGTACGGAGGTCAAAAATCCAAGTTTTCGACATCCAAAGACCTGTGCGAGAAACGCAGCACTCGAAAATACGCCATTTTTTCTATTATTTTTAGGTTTTGGTTTTAGTTCTGAAGGACAGATTTTAAAGCAATTACTGTCGTATACTTTTTTAAACTAGACAAAATTTGTGACAATTCAAGCCCTTAACTGACTCTGTAAGTCTAATAGTTTTGGAGATACAGCGTTTCAAAAATTCGTAAATTCTTCAGTTTTAATCAAATTTGCCTTTTTTCGCATAAAACCTCATGAACATTTTTATAATTTTGTTCGTTTGGAGGAACTTTCTGGTGAGGAGTCTCCATAAATCCGCACAGAAAGAGCTACAGTGTTTATATCCTCTGGATCCCTAGCATCTCCCATGATAAGAAAGTTGTTATCTTCTTCTTCAGCAAGATCCACTACCTGTTGCATGGATTGCGAAATCTGTGATTATTTCCCTTTCGCCTGACCTTGCTCGACCATTCAAAAGGGACACCGAATATAATAATACTTTATTAATCCTCTGAGCTCATGAATGCTATGGGATAAGTCAATTCAAATGGACTGAACATATAAAATTGTTACACTATTTTGTATAAAACTAAAACTACGTATACATATGACGACAAACTTTACAAGAAACACAGTGTAAAATGACTAGCTAGTGAACATTATTTTCCGAGTTATTTTCCAGGTACTCAGCGACAGAATAATAGCTATTATCTATTAATAATTTGGTAACAGCATTTTTAAAGTGTGATAATGGTCGTAATATTTTTACAGATGATGGTAGTTTATTGTATAACCTTATGGGCATTACATAAGAGCTTCTGGTTGATAAAGAATTTTTTGTGGATTGGTAAATGAAGAGTTTCGCCGTGCCTTAATATTGCGAAATGTGTTTACTTTTTATGTAGTCCATCTCGTGTTTGTATACATAACACTGTAAAATGTAGATAGAGGGAATTGTAAGTAGCCTTAATGTTTTAAACAAATTTCTACAAATAAAATAACTGGGGGGCTTTCCACACATGGCCCTTACCATACGCTTTTGTATTTTTAAAATATTAATTATTTTCGGACTGTTTCCCCATAAAACCACCCCATAAGCTAGAAATGCGTGAACATGTGCGTAATAGTAGTTCAGCAATACTGCAAGGTTTACAGAGTGTCGTAATCGCCATAGCACATAACATTTAGAGGATCTGTGACAGTAGCAGAAAGCTTACTCACAACACTATGGTTTGAATGAATCATATAAACATGGATATTTTTCCACTAAAAGACAAAAATATTTAATTTGCTTTCATTATCCGCCATTTTTAGCACTTCTTCAACAAGTTTATTGCGACTCACGACTTACGACAATTCATCGTGCATATTTTGTAAGTTTACTTTCTGCGAAGAAAAAACGTAAATTTTGATAAAACTTGTAAAACTAATAAATTTACCAATAGTTGAAGCACCGTATCTCGGAAACTATTAGACTTGAGGAGATCTTTAAGGGCTTAAATTGTCAAAAATTTTGTCTAGTTCAACAAAGTATACGACAATCATTGCATTAAAGTCGGTTCTTCAGGAGTAAAACTTACAAAAACCAAAAAATGGTAAAAGAAATGACATATTTTCAAGTGCTGTGTCGCTCGCACAGGTCTTTCAATGTCGAAAACTTGGATTTTTCACATCCATATTGATCCTAACAATTTAAAAGAAAAATTAGAGATGACATATCTGATGCACGCAATGCCCATTTTTTTTATCTAATTTGACTGTTATTTCTAAATTGAGGTACATTAATTTTCATATGAAATTTAATGAGCTTGGTTTGATAAAACCCCCGAAATTTAAAACATCTCCAAAACCGCCGTTTTAGATGTTACACTTACCCAAACCACGTCTTTACGCATGTGGGCTAATGAATTTGAATTTTCTACAGCATTTCTAATCTGCTTTACAAAATCCCTAGGGTCGTCGTTTGGAGATTAAAAAGCACCTCCTTGGGTAGGAATTTTAGAGATTAGAAAATGCATGCCCTAAACCTGGGTATAGCCGCAAGTTCAATCGTTCCATTTGTCATGGTTTCTGAGACAAAACTCATGCAAGGTAATAATACGAGTTTAAGCCAAAATTATCTGATCTGAATATGCGAGGAAATCCACTTTTCGATTCTCCAACTCTAAAGATATATTAAATGAATTTTTGGACCATTAAATGCTTCTAATAAGGACCCGGATTTAACATAAATACAGAGAGAAAGAATGAGATTACTAGTCAACCTTATTTTTGTACAGTTTTTAGGCATGAGGTGACACAATAATCTTGAGCTGCTTGTTTCGATTTCAAGACATTTCATTTTGCGAAGGAGGTATTCGGTTCACTCGTATCAAATTAATTCAAAATTAGTAAACTCTGTGACAGTTATTATTAAAGCTAATAAAAAGGTAAATGTGGTTTTTGTTAATAATGAAATTATCAACAGACTTCTAAACAATAAACACCTGTTTAAAATGCCGACGCTGGCGACGCAATGGACTACACATGTGTTTCCAATTTTACACTCGGATAGATAAGGTGATTGTAATTGTCGTGTATACATTTTTGGTTTGGAAAATGATTAATTGAAACTAACGACAGTTACATATGGTGTTGACGTAAATTTCCATGCACAATATTTAGTCACCCTTCAACTATTGTCCAACTCCAAAATCATTTTGCATTGTATGCCTAATGTTTAAATGTAAAAATACAAGTTTCTTACTGCATTTTACGCGGTACCTAATCTGTACTTGACAAAACTCACCGTTAGTTTCTTGCTTTCGGTACTATAGGCACTCTCCCTCGAACCATTTGGAATTTTTGGGGACCATTCCGCACAAGATGCACTTCACTTCGCGTTAACACAATCGAATGATTTGGTCATAAGTTATATTTTTGATGGAGGGGCGGTAACGTATGCAGGTAGATATTAATCACCTGATGCGCTTATCTGCACGTGCGGTCACTTTTACCTTTCAATAATTGTTTTGCCGTTTCGGATGAAGTCGTTCCTGATAAAATATGACATGTGAACTACAATTTTTTAACCCATGAGGGGGAAAAAACCACAATCTGACTTTCCTTGTCTACCTTCCAATTGCACTTGGTCAGTGAAGTAGCTTTCTTTGGCTCGTTCAAAAATAAACTTTAGCTTCTAATTGTTTTATTCAATATTCCCACGCAGTATTGTAAATATAACAATCGCAAATATTGTTATTAATTTATAATACCTGTGAGATATGAGGAAGCGTGGGTTTTTCTATATTATGAAAGCGGCGGCGGTAGTATTTAGTAAAGTATTGGAATGGAGTGTCAAGCAAGTATGGGGAAGAATTTAAGAAGATTTCGAAAGGATTTCTGAGGATTTATAAGGAATTTTATCCAATTTCAGGGATTTCCGTGGATCTCCAGGAATTGACGGAGAGCTTAAGGGATTTCTTTGATGGTTTGTAAAAATGTTTCTATAGGACCGATTTTGTTTGTTCATCTTTTGATCGACGTAGAATTGTGTTTTCTTTAACTTTCATAAAATATGGATCGTTTTCGAGTTTAAGCCAAAAACAAACATTTTGCGGTTTTTTGGCTCCCAAAAGTTGTGCCGGGAAAAAATTGGTGTGCACTCTTCAAATACATGTTATTTGGACCCAAATGGACCATTTAAAATGATAAAAACACCACCTTTTGCAGGAATCGCCCCTTCTGGCTGCTACCTATTTAGCATAATTTCAGAGGTAATTTTCAGATAGAATAACCATGCATAACGTTATTACAAAAAAATAAGAAAAAAAGTAATTTACTATAAGGACGGTGGCAAAGTTTTTAACGTCTTCGTTAGCATGTCCCCCTGAATCATCATGTGATGATGATAATAGAGAGCCGGGACATTCCTTACGAATACTATTTTTGTTTCCTCAATTGTACCTCCAAAAGCTTTTGGGAATATCTTACATTACTTTACGATTACGAGAAATTTTTGATTTTTTATCAAAATTGTCACGAAGCACCTATTTTCCGCCCTGAAGTTTACGTACTTTCATGACTACTCGGTACCGACTGTTACTCGGTATGTTATTATTAAATTGGGTACAGCTGTGAAATAATTTGTGCTTTTTTCTTCCTTTTAATTCAATTTAGTTTCGGAAGACTGTGTGTGAACTACCGAAGTTAGTCGCATAAAGATTTGGAGCCCATGCAGTGAGTTGAGGGGTGCAATAGTCTTATATGCCCTTTGGATTACATTCCGCACCAACCACGTTTCAGCGTCTTTTGGACCGTGTGATAGGGTCAGAATCAGAGCCACGACCGTTCGCATATCTGAACGACATCACGGTGTTGGGGAGAACAATGAACAGTATGACCTCGAGATCAAATACCGAAAAAGGAGAAGTACTTAACCCTGTTACCGATGCCCTTTCCCGTGATCCTCTCCCTAACGCCGAGACCGAAACTCCCGAAATACAAATGTATGCCCTTGCATTACGCAAATGCTCATGTATTGTATAATAATAATTTATACAGTCACTTTATAGAGTGTGTCTCAACAGCATGATGCCGCAGGAAAAATGCTGCAATTAATAATAATAATAATAATAATAATCTAATCGTTACTTGATTTTAATCCGTGCGATTAGTTAACCAGGCTAGACCTGAGTTCACAAGAAACACCGACCATAATAATAATAAACGCGAAAACCTTAACAGAACTACATGCTCAGAACATACTGTAATATCTCCACCAAAAATCCAAGCAACCACACAAATACAACCTCAAGAACAAAGAAACACCATAAATACAAGTAAGGCAACATGTACCACAAAGACAGGTCCACTGAATAAAGTTACACGTCCTAGCACAGTTAAAAAACACAAAACTCCTTCTTCACATAAACACACCACGTTATCACAACCCACTCGTATACAACCCAAACGCAAAGCCAAAGAAACACTTACACAATAAACTCTATTTAATAAAAGTACAGAAATTATTATAATGATATTTTTGTTTTGTTTTCTTCTTTCCTGATAGCGTTGACTATTGTGGCCATTAATAGCTATGTTGGTAAGTATGAATTACATACTATCCCTAGATTTCCAATGTGAGTGTGCGAATATTTATTTTATTTTTTAATTTTTATTTTTCTTTAGAACCCTACATAACTTCACTAGACACAGACACAGACACTAATCGTTACTTGATTTTAATCCGTGCGATTAGTTAACCAGGCTAGACCTGAGTTCTCACAAGAAACACCGACAATAATAATAATGCCTTTATTGAGTAGCAGTTCCAAAATGTAGAAAAGAAAATGATATTATTACAGCTCAAAGGGCGGAGTTCAGCTTGTAATAAAAATTACTCGCTGCTCTTCCACTCAACCCATAACGATTGTTTAAATGATCACATAAATGTTATAAATTTAGTTGTATTAATATATAATAATAATTATACCCTAACCGTTTACCCTGGGGTATTGTCAGTACCGATATTGTTGCTCCACTTCTCTCTTCCTTCAAAGGAAACCAGTACCTTCTGGATTTTCAAGACCCAAACTTTTTTTACCTGTAACCCTGTAAATTTAGTGACCTTTGACCTTTAGGCTCCAAACAGAGTTCTTACTTGGATCAAAAAATGACCATAGTACTCTCTTTGGACGAAGAGAAGTATTTATCCCAGGTTTCAAGACAGACGAGTGAGCCAGAACACACGGATTTCAAGAAAGTATTTGTCAGATCCTTAATAATAATTTAACGTTAATGCACAGGATTGCTATTACTTGATCTAAACCTGCTATTGAGAGAAATAATGCAATACAATTTGGACGCATTCGGTGTATTGTCCCTCTAGAAGCAAAGATGATGGCGCGCAAAGAAAAATGAAGCACCCGAGATTCCAAACTAATTTGTAGTTCCAAAGAGCGTTGCATTAAAAAATCTACTTCAATTGTAATTTATTTCACATTTCGCAACATTTCAGTAAATCACGTTAGATTATTCGTTTAATATCAAAATTGAATTCTTTTAAAAAATTGAACCAATGTCTAAGCAGGTTGACGTTATATGCTGGAATGTAACACTTCATCTAAACAATAAGCAAATACGGATAACAATGACAGGAAAAACGAGAATTTTATAAAAGAATATTGAACAATAACGCAACTTCCATCCTTTGAAGTTTCTCTTTTTTTGTGGTGCAGTATATAATTAACTAAGGAAACATAATTAAAACAACAAAGCATCAAAGTGAATTATTTTAAATAGTGTAAACAAAAGGAGTGCTAACTAAAAGCATGCTCGTTTGTTTTCTACTGACGAAGTAATTTCGCAAAGTCGGGGGAGATTATTAAAACCGCACCAAATGTTTGTATATCGGAGAGGGTTAAATGATAAACTTTAATTTCTCAATTCCCTATTCTACGAATTAAGTTTTGGAAGACAAAACAAGCGCGAGAGTTCCTGCCTGACACCTGAATGGACTGTACGCTTTAGAGAAAATTGGAGAAACCGGCAGATGAATTCCTTTGTATGTATAGGTAGGTACCCACTCAACTATGTATAAATGGAAATAAAGCAACTGGATAGGGGATTTTTATGCAACTAACTCAATGTCAGAGTGCATTAACCACGAATGCATGAAAAGTACGCAATCAACTCTTAGGATAGCTATAAGTACACTTATACCTGCAAATATAAAAATTGCGAGCTTAAAAGCTTCGATTGATGTCATTCTCAATCGTGGAGCGAGGAACTTTATAATTTTATACGGAATTCATTCCACGTCGTATACTTTTTACAAAGGGTGCTACCTGCTAGAAATAATCTGTGTAGCTTTCTGTAGTTTTAGAGATGTGGTGATCATTTCAACCCTTTAATTACAATACGACACTTCAAGCACAGTTGGCATTGAGTTAAAAAGATTCCAACTTGGGGTATGGTAATGTGCATGTAGTGTTTGTTTCCCTATTTATTAAAAACTCGTCGCATTACTACACTCGCCTGCATAATTAAACAACTTAGTATGAGATTATTTGTGGCATAAACGACTTGCTGTCTACTATATCACAGAATTGTTACATGTGTACACTTCGGATCGATGGGGTCTATCTCAAGACAATCGGACGCCGCCAGAACGGCTCCGACCTAACTTTACTTCCTTCATATTTTCCAAATAACTCCCGGAATAAATCACCAAGAGAATCGTACGTTTAAATTTACAAAATACATTCCGATATTAAATTATTTTTCTTTCGTTCGGCGAAAACGCACGCCGAAATCAGGATTCCGTCACGTATTTCTAAATTTCCTAAATAAAGAGAACGTATAAAAGAATGGAGTGATTGAAGTATCAAACAGAAATGACAAGCAGAAGTTTTTGGTGCCGCAAGTATGTTTTAGGGCTCGGGGCGTCGATACTAAATTCATTACGATAAACGCAGCGGAATTCACCTCATTTTTTAAATTAGATTACGTTAATTGAGAATCGCGAAAGAATTAAGATGCATGTTGGGCTAATGAACTCGAATTGCTTATAAACAGGACTCAATTTTAAACGAAAAATCAACGCTTCACCCACTTTCGCGTATATTCATGAGAAATACAGTTATAATATGTACTTCTTCTGTCCGTCTGTCCGATGTCCTTAGCACTGAGAGTGCGGTCACGTAGAAAACTGGAGATTTTTCTATAGATATGGGACGTATGAGTTAATTACAAATGTTAAATTTTGCCATTCACGGACTGCGATACCATTTATTGTCTTTCCGACTATTAATAGTTATACATAGCTGTATGTACCTACATTTACCTACTTATAACCAATAAGGGAAAAAACCACTCAGAAATTTTGGGTTTTCATAAATTATTCGTTGACTTGCCTTTGCCACCTATCAAAAGACGGATATTCATTGCAAATACTTTGCGTTTCAACCAGGGAGTCGTTAATTTAATAACGTGTCGCGTTATTGAAGTCTTTTAATGGGTGCTAATTTTTTAACGAGCAAACTTCCACAATTTTCCAACTCCTAGATGGCGACAAAATATCGATTAAAATCGTTTTATTAGGCAAAAATCTGTCATTTCTTTCCCCTAATTGTAAAAGGTAACATTGATGTTATGCGACAGTTTTTTTTATTTGACTATTTGTCGTCACATTTTTCATTGGTAATAATTGCTCTAGAACTATAACTAGGTAGTCATTTAAGAAGTACTTCGATTTCCTCACACTTAATTTTTATAAACCGCACATTCGTGCTTTATGCATTATTTCATGGACAAATTTACAATGATTAAAGGCCGGGTTGGCATCTGACCGTTAGACTTACCTAACAGTTAATTTCCATTGAAACAAAAGTATCGACTTAGGAAGATCTCTGTCAGATAAATTTAAGTGAAATATGAAACATCGGCCCTAAGTATTATAGTTAACGGAGGATTTAGGTGGTTGGCATAAATAGTACCTACTGGTACCGTAGCAAGCGAGCGATTATTACCGTGAGCTGCTCCACTGGTCAATTTTAATAACTTCAAACCGTAAAAAAATGATTCTTGCTAATGAAACCTACTTTATTTTTTTGCACTTTCAAATGTCGCAAAAATTCTACATCGATCACTTATTACATTCCCTATACCTTTCTGTTATTCTTTCCGTTTTTCTTTTGATTTTCTAAAATTGTGACCGTTATGCATAATTAGAAGGCCTTGAAATAAATGCGTTAGCAAATCTGTCAGACAAATATTTTTATGGTTATAAATTTATAATTGTAATCGTTCGCTGTTGATGGTTGTTTATATCACTAAATGTGAAAAGAATCATATTTACTTTAATGAATACAAAGTTAACTAAAGATAATAACAGAAACAACCGACAATATAAAAAACAAACATCAATTGAGAATTTGATCTACGCACTACCATAGACTATGCGATCAAAAATGAGTTGCTGTCGAGTCACCTTTGGAATTTTTGTTTACATGGACAATTCAACTCATGTATAAAAAATCGCATAAGCCGCAGTGCAATTGTCACTTTGACAGCGGCAAAAGTTACCTGCATCTTTCCCAGCGACCAATGCACTAGTGGTTTTTTCACTATTCATTTTCGAACCAGTTATCGCATTATCCTTTCCCATATGACTAGTTTGACGTCTGTCAATAATTGATTAGTTTGGTGAATTTCTTGTTCGTTAAATTGTCCTGCCGAATTACACTCGAGGTTTGTATTTAAACCGAATAAATTTGGGTGTGGCAATTCAAATCTGTTTCCTTTTAGCAATTGGACTCGAAAAACTGTCAACCTAAAAATGCTCCACCTGCGGTGTCGCATTTTTATTAGTTGACAGTTTTTCTCGTCTAATTGCTAGGCAACAGATTTTCATTACCTTAACAACCCAAATTTACTCGGTAAAATACAACCTCTTGTGCAATTATAAGTGACAATTCAACTCATGTATAAAAAATCGCATAAGCCGCAGTGCAATTGTCACTTTGACAGCGGCAAAAGTTACCTGCAACTTTTCCAGCGACAAATGCACTAGTGGTTTTTTCACTTATTCATTTTCGAACCAATAATCGCATTATCCTTTCCCATATGACTAGTTTGACGTCTGTCAATAATTGATTAATTTGGTGAATTTCTTGTTCGTTAAATTGTCCTGCCGAATTACACTCGAGGTTTGTATTTAAACCGAGTAAATTTGGGTTGTGGCAATTCAAATCTGTTTCCTTTTAGCAATTGGACTCGAAAAACTGTCAACCTAAAAATGCTCCACCTGCGGTGTCGCATTTTTATTAGTTGACAGTTTTTCTCGTCTAATTACTAGGTAACAGATTTTCATTACCTAAACAACCCAAATTTACTCGGTAAAATACAAACCTCTTGTGCAATTATAAGTGAAAATCGTATTTAACTTGAACTTCCAAAGGTCACTCGACAGCAACTCATTTTTATAATAATAATAATAATAATAATAATAATAAATTGTCTTTATTGCTCTTGGCTAATACATAATAATAACTATAAAACCACTTATAAATAACAGAACTGGGCGAGGTTCAGTCGACGATAGATATCACGTCCTGCTCCTCCGCCTAACCCTGAAAATCGATGCTTGGTGTGACAATCAGTGTTATGTTATTTTATTCGCTTGAATATTATTAACCTAACAATCAATTAGGATAATTTGGATAAGTCGATAATTTGACTCTCATCTTCGGTAAGTGTTACACGTTAATTTTTGATCGCCCGTTATTATTGTGGTACTACGCACCTACCGTTGTTAAAAAAAACATAATAGGATTCGCTGGGCAAAATTCACTCTTTTTCAAAAATGTTTGTCAAAGACATATAACCATATTGGGCGCTCCATCAAGTTGAAACCGGTCATTCCCCATGCAATGTTTCCAAGAACGACACAATGACATCTACTAACGCATTTATTTCAAGTAAAGGGCTCCTAAGAAAAGTATGCATAACAGTCTTAATTCTCTACTCATCTAAAATAAAACGAAAATCATAGCAGATAAGTATAGGCACAGGTATAGCTGGGAATGTAATAATAATTGATCGATGTAGAATTGTATTCGATATCTGAAAGTGCCAAAAGATGTAAAGCAAGTTTCATTAGAAAAAATTAACTTTTTACAGTTTGAAGTTAAATTGACTATTAGTTTTAAAACACACTGTAGAAACCCCATCAAAATTAAATCATTCTCGCGTAGCATCAAGTTGGTATTGTTGCTTTTAGAAGACTTTTTGAAATTCAAGCCAATGAAGTACCTAATAGGTACAAGAGTAAAAAGAAAAGCATTCAAACGTTAAAATTTTGAAAAATCTTGAATAACTTAAAAACCTTTATTTTTCATTTGCCTATTATATGCCAATTATATCTGTCATATGAGATATGTAAAGTAGTCTATGACGCCCGCGGGCATAATGAGAGGGCATAATGGATTGTCATTTCATTATGCCCTCACACGACCTGTCAAATATATTGACGGAGTTATATTATGTAATAAAAAAAGATGCTAGGTACTTGATTCGTATGAAGCACTTTAATATTGGCAAACAATAATCATTACCTTTGTATATTGGAAATGCATTGAAACGATGAAAAATAAAATTTTGTATGCACCTCAGGCATTACTCGATATTTAACCCTCGGGCGACTTATAATCCCTCGGGCCGGAGGCCCTCGGGCTCTGTCGCCCTCGGGATAAATATCGCCCTAATGCCCTTGATACATAAATAACTATTATTTTATAGCAATAATGTTAAAATGACATTTTAATAGGTTTGCATGAGTAGGATAAGCCGTTCTTTAACCGTAAGGATAGATAAAGTGAAACAAATGATTGTGCATTCTAATGACATCTGTCATTCTTATTTCAATACACGTTATAAAATGACGTTCAGAACATATGGCGATTCTGTTTCTATAGAAACGATCTCGACGGCAGAACCTAAGCTTACTATTTTTGACTCTAAATTAAATTCAGGATTGTCAGAAACTTCTACTATAAAATAAAGTTTTGTATTATACACGACGATAAAGGGAAACTAACCATCTCGTGAAAGTGAACATTTTTCACTCAATGGTTAAATATCCCTATATCGTCTTGTACAATAAATAACTATTGACGTGGGGTATATTGAAATGTGTTACCAATGACGTAGAGTGTTCTATTTATTTTTTTCCAAAAATGCGCTAAAAACAGTATGAAAGTATCTACTCTACTAGGTATTATAATACCAGCCAAGTGTACCTACACCATAACACCTTAGTGGGCCACCCCTCGTACGATCACTTGCAAAAATATGACGGTTACCGGCGATAAGAAATGAAACCTGATGTGTATCTTTCCATAAACTATTATATGTTGATTTAAGACTTCCCTAGAATCCCCTTGTTTGCTGTAATAAACAAATTGAAATATGTTTAGTATTAGTCTTCACATCGATGACAAAGTGATAGGGAAATCTACGTGCTAGTGTTATAAGTGTTATCAATGTACGTGTTGTATGTGTGATAATTATTGATTAATAATAATTGTAATTGTCAATAGTACATTTTGTATAGGTACATAAATCACGTATTACGTTTACGTTCCAGTATTTATGTATGCGTCATCACCCGTTTCTATCCGAGCCCCTTTTGGCAAAATTAACGAAGTTTTTCGAACGTCTTTCTGTGAACTTCGGTCGCGATTATTAAGGGAACAGTTTGACATCTTTAGATCTGATTAGTCATTAGGTGCATCGTTACTGCACCAAAAATCGAATCGAGTCGAATTTTTTTTAGCTTCAGGTAAGTAAGCAACTTCGAATGTGAATCTTCTATAACATGACGGTGAGCGGGGTAGGGGTGTTCACTGTTCAGTTCATTCACTGAAAAGAAATTTCCGAGGAAATTTCCATCGATCAAACGTAAAATTCACAATTATAAATATATTTTGGGATAGGAGTTTCACCTCTAAAAAATAAAAGGTAACTCAGTATTTTACCTTCAAAGACTGAACTACTAATAGTCTAAGGGCTGGCTACAGCAGAATGCGAGGAAAAATGTGAGTTACCGTTACAGGAGCTATGTCACCCTATCCACCCTCGCATACACACTTATTTTTTCTACGTGACAATATTGGCACGAATTTTGTATCCAATCAACTATGTTTTATTTTTAGGGTACGATGAAGTGCGACCTAGGTTAAACCAAAGAGTAACTTATTCTTTGGTTAAACTCATGCGGGGAAGACTCACATCGCTTTGCTCCCCCCCCCCCTTCACCGGCATACATATTATGAAAACTTCCTTGTGGAATGGGTGCAATAGTGTATTTCATGGGTGCGATTCATTCGTGCCAATATTTTAACATAAAAAAAGTAAGTGTGTGTGGCTATAGGGTGATGTAGCTCAGGGCTGATTTTTTACGATTTCTACTTGGTATATATCAGAATCACGATACTTTACACAACAAATCAGCCTGGTAACCGTAACAGATTTTTCTGTAGCCAGCTCTGCGTCTATAAGCCCATCAGCAAAGCCATCAGGGTCATTTTTAAGGATTTATGATATAATAATGCGCCATATGAACGCAACCAACAATACAGTAGCCAGCAGCAGGCATGAGGCCCATGTGGGACAGGGTACATATTAAGCATTGCTTAAATAATATAAACAATGACATTCTACTGTTGCAAACATTTCTGAAAGATTTATAGGTATACTAGAGAACTAGCAGAAGTAAGAAAAGTTACGACAGCAAATGAAGCATTTTCACAAACATTTATATTTAATAGAATACAATACAAATTAAACAATGTTTTCACTTAATACCAATAACTTTTCTTTGGAATTCGATCTTCTTTTATACCCATTTTCTCCATAATATCCATCTCAAATGTTTTTAGAGTAGGTTCAAAGGTAATTTCACCTAAAGCCTTCTCACTAGTGTCCTTTGGTTGGTCTATATAAAGAGCTTTAGTTTTATAATCTCTAGTCTCTTCGGCCGATGCAGGTATTGGTATTATCCTACCAGTTCGTGTTGACACTCGCACCTGTTCTCCAGATTCAGTATACCTCCATTCGAAAGCGGTAGATTTCAAGTCAGAAGGATCGACCAGTGCCACCTGATCAGTTACTAAAAGCGGTTGCTCTTCTTGTATGTAAAGTGTTACACCGCCACGATCCAATTTATTAAGCTTACAATTCAGACCTTCGACCAAGACCCAGTTTCTCTCTTGCACAATGTATTTAACAATGCCTTGCTTCCCTTTGTCCTTGCCAGCAAGAACTTCGACACGATCGCCCCTAAAATAACTCCACTTTCTAATCGGCTCAACAAACACCTTCGGATGAAGTCTGCCCCTAGCATTTGTTTCTGCGAACTGTGCACTCCACGGTCGATCTAAATTGAAATGAAACTTTTTACGTTTGACCACTACGTTTGGTCGATACTGAATGCCTTTGGGATTCCGCCAATACACCTGCTCCATTGTACGTTTAATGTAACGATCTGGTAAATTTGCGTATTTCTTGGTCCATTCGCCTATTTTTGTACAAAATATTTGAGTTAGCCGCATTGTTTTATGAATTTGTAATTAAATTTGTTGACTTTTATACGTAGGTTATGTACCAGATTTATTGAGGTTATGTTGACCTTTTATATACACCCTGTTTCCGCAGAAATTTACTCCATACAGGGTGGTTTATTTGCCTTGCAGAGCTTTCGGATCTCGACTTTTTTCATCTCCAGAACTAAATTTTGTATCATATCTTAGATAGTAATAGACATAAAAATTATTTTCCTTGGTAATTAGTACAGCCTTCTGGTGTAGTTTTTAATCTCGATTTTAGTTTAAACAATACCTACTTAATTGAGATTTCCTTAGGATGTGAGAATCTCTTTTGTGGCTATGGCTTTTTTTACATAAAGAACCACTACCAAGCGAAGCCCAAATCATCATCACATTCACTAATCGTAAGGTTTGCGATAGCCTTCCAATGTAGGAATTCTCCTGCTTCAATGTTTAGGTGCCAGTTGTTCATAATTTTTTTACGCCCAATCAGGAAGAGAGTAAGATAATTTCTTATCCATTTCCTTTTGGCGCTAGTGAGAATGCTGTCCAAAACCTTAAAAGCGTTAGGGAAATCTTTAGCTTTATCTGCGTTTTGAGTACCTACTGCGCCAAATTCCATGCTGTACTTATTCTTTCTAATGCAACCGGTTTATAGTGCGTCGTCCGTGTAAACTTTAATTTCAACTGTCGAAGGAGTGAACGGGATGGGAAAACCTTTTAACAATATTCTTGAGAAAACAAGAAACGGTTCTATAGCAATTGAAAACAAAAGGGCTGCGAAGCTTACAACCTTCCTAATTCCACTTGTATAATGGTAACTTCACTTCACGCCTCCATAATTTGTACAAGTCGGCACCCGACGATTCTTTGATAAGCTCCGAAATGTTAACAATCGAAATTTTCTGATGTTCATCATAGATCTGATCAAACGAACTTCTTTGAGGCTTTTCGTTTTCTCCATAATCAAAATACTGTCCTCGTCTATAAATGTGTGAAAATAAACTCACCAATATCCTACCTGGTGCTTAGTATACTATCTAAAGAACTTTTTCTGTAACTAGAAGAAAATTGTGTACTAAAAAAGCACGGCGTGGTGGTGGTCTAAATGGGATAAGGAGTAAGTAAATAAACAAACTAAATGCATCCTATATATCAAGATATGTGAAAACGAAAAAAAATATCGAATCATTAATACAAAAAGTATTATGCCGCAAGAACAAATCCAATCCGTTTATTAGCAACGTCGTAAATGCTATAGAAGTGGGATAAGAACGATGCTCCTAAAACCCACATTTTCTGCTCGTTTGGATCAGCAGATCCCATAAAAGCAGACACGCAAAATTGAATCGGGCCCATGGACATCTGTAATACACAGAATTTTAGAACGCTAATAAGTACATAAACAGTCACCTACCTTCTGGACATATTGAGGACCTTTGAGTGTGAAATTTTTCCCTGCCAACATAAAATCGATTGGAGGTAGCTTATTGACAGTATCGCACTTAACACGACTACGCCCTAGGATTGCAGATGTAGCTCCTATTAGTTTATGAATGGCCCTTATGTCGTTCATAGGTCCAATTATTATGCTTGTTGTTGTATCCACAATCGCATCGCATCCACCAACGCAATATGGGTAAGTTTCATTCTTGTTTGTTTTGTTTACCACAATCCTAAAACAAGGTTGGCAAAAAAAACTGAAAAAAAGCAGGAGCTTACCTGTCCATTTTAAATTGCCAATAGCCATTCGAAGGGTCAACGGGCAGATAAGTGATTTGTTCCGGAATCGAGTGATTTTGACCGGGTACCTGCTTTTGGTGAATATGCTTCTTGTCTATAAATCCTAGCATTAAGTTACCACCCCTATTTGATTGTCGGTCACTGAAAATCGGATCAACTGCTGAGCTGAATTGATCCGGTGTACTAATCGCGTTCCTCTTACCGATTAAGATAAACAGAAAACAATGGTTTTTCGATACTCTTATTCTTTAGCATGCTGTAAAAAAATGGATCGTAGCTGTCCACTTTAAATCCTAAACCCATTACTCCGTCCGATTTGTATAGGGCGTAGTCGGCAGGGACGGATGTCATCTCCACGAAAAGTTGGCCATTTATACGCGTGTGTCCAATCTATGACGAACCGAATTATAAAAATACACACTTTTGAAACTCACCAAAAAAGTGTCATTTGAATAGTAGCCCGTTAAATTATACGGTCCCTCATTCGCTAAGAAATTGGTTCCGTTTGGTCGGTAAGTGAACGAGGTGGTATGGTCGTATTTGTTGTGGCCAACTGAAATGAGTCGAGTAGGTATATTGCGGGTAGTATTAAATAAAACAAATCGTACGGCATCCCACAGTGGTGAAGGGACAATCGTTTGAGATTACCCATGATGTGCGCCAAGCAGTATCAAAAACCATATTGAACGTTTGCGCCTTTTGTCCAATTTGAACTTTTCCATAAAACTCGGACTAAAAAAAGTTGAAATACATGCCTAATATAATAGGTATAATAATAAATAATAGTAAATCGTCTTTATTGAACATGTTCTCCGGCGAACTCTGCCTATTCTATTTAACCAGAAAGCATGAAAATAAGTTGTACACAAATTAAATATGCACAACACAAGATAATCAAATGATAATAGAATACAAAAAAAAACAAAAAAAAACACAGCATTATACATCTGCAAGAACTATCCCAAATTATGATTATGATTCAAAAGATATGCCTTTTTAAATGTTTTTTAAAATCATTTCCGCGATATTTCGCGATGATTGAGGGAAGAGAGATAAAGTTTCACAGAATTATAACTAAAGCTTTTTTGAAACATAGCTGTTCGATGTGCAATTAATTGAGCAGAGAACATACTCCATGCAATTTGATGACCTTCTAGGCATAGGCTACTTATTGCAAAAAATCCAGAACTCTGGGACAAAATTCCCTTAAAAAGCAGTTCAAAACCGCAGAAGTGGGTCCGCACTGACACACGGACGGACAAAACGCGAACAATACCACTTTTTTTTCTTATAAATGCGCTAAAAATCACAATTCCCTCTTTTACTCACAGCTACCTTACTAATTCCTACCAACATAGTCCTAATACCAAACAAACACAGCATACCTATTTTAGAGTGACTAATAACGAAAATGAAGATAATCGAATCAAACATAGAAAGGTGTGAGGGAAGCAATAATTAAAACTACTGGTGAAGAAAAAGAAACTAGAAAACGCCAGGAAGGTGAAATGTGAAACGAACGCGCAAGCTAAAAGGAAATTTCAATTAAACCTAAAAAATATGTTTCTGTGAAATAATAATGTACTTACTTTGTGTATTATTTTTTCCTATAACACTTTTTTATTTATATGGAACTCTTAAAACCGAAAAAAAAACTGGAATCGGAACCGAAAATTACTAAACCCACAAAACCGGAACGGGTACGGAAACCCTTAAAAAATAATTCGCCCTAAGAAGTGCGAAACCGGAACCTAGGTATATTTCATTAGGGTTTCAACTCCTGATAGCGATGCAGTTGTAAGCATTATTAGTCCATTGGATAGAGGTTTGTAACTATCAAACACTGGTCTGGATCGTGAGGACCAAGTAGGTAGTTGCTGTCTGAAAATTTTGGAAACAGAAATGTGCTCTTGCCATTTGCACGGATCAATAAAATTGAACGCTTCTATTAATCTTTTGGAAAAACGGTACGGTACATATTTCTAACTTCCATTTTACACCCCCTGTGCAGAATGTTTCACAAGGACTGCATGAATAATTTTAGTATTGGAACGTAAATTAAATTACGTGATTTATTTATTTACATTTATTAATTAACAATAAATTTGTAACTGTAATTCGACTTTTCTTATACAGCAAACGACGGCTTTTCTCGAGTATTATCTGACAAACACGTCATATTTCCTTGAAAGAATGCGGAACATCCGCTTTCGTTTCATATCGATTTAAAAAAATATCTCCATATACTTTAGATATAAAATTTATTACAAAAAGTTTATACAGTATGATATTCCTTATATCATTAAGACAATGAGTTTGTCATAAATAAATGCTTAATATACAATCCTCAATTTTTACATGATTACAAAAAATGTGTAGTACTCTTTCATCTTTGTCCAAGAAAGGAATCTCTTTTCAAATAAATATTTGTTTATATATTATATTAAACGTTTGCCATTTTAATGCTTCTTTAAGTTTGATTAAATTTTCGTACCGAAATTTAAATCAGAACGGCAAAACGTTGTCCATTAAACGCAACCATTACTGTCAACAATAGGAAAGTTATCTATGTAATCTCGCTAGATTTCGAATAAGTAGGTACTTAATTTCCTTTTTTTTGTTTATTGAATTACGGTAAAACGTGTGTCCTGGAAGAAAATTAAGATATTTCCAAAGCCCAACCAACACAGGGTCGCTGATAAGACTGGAAACCGTCGATTATTGGAGAAAATATACAATATGTGGATATTTGTATATGTTACAGGGAAAGTGCGAAATCAGGTGTTGTATACTCTCCCTGGTGATTGTACACATTTACTAAAAAGACTAGTCAAAGTAGGATCCAATTCAATAAACCTACTTTCACTAGTGATTTTATACAATTACTTTTTGTCTCTAGTGGAAATAAAATGCCATTTGGTATATTGCACAACGTCACATAAACATAACCTAAAAGCTGTTGTAACGTGCGATTGAGACTGTTTTGTTTGTGTGTGTTTTTCGTAGTTTATGTCAAATTCCAAACGATGTTTCTGCAAAAAAACAAGAAAAACTGTGCAATTCTAAATGTCATGGTTCATTGCCTTGTTGTCACAAATAGCATCTTCTTCATCATCTTCTCTATACCCATCCATTGTTACCTTAGAGTGGGTATATTACTTATCCATTAGTACTTCGATCGATACGTTGTTTTGAATTGTATGTATAATGCTTGTTTCACAATAAATTTTATATTAACTATTACAATTACTGATACGTTATAGTGATTGTGTAGAATACCTAGTGATTTTATACATTCTCTAGGAAATGTGATAATTCGATATTCTTTTGAACCCGATTTCTTACTTTCACGAGTTTGTTCAGTGAATGTGTACAATCACTAGTAATTTCACTGGATTTCGCACTTTCCCTGTAACATATATATATTTTCCCTGATCGTTTCCAGATTTATCAGAACCTGTATATACATTCCATTTCCAGAATCTGAGAAAAATGTAAGAAAGAAGTAAAAATTAACATAAAATAAGCGTTTCCTTTTATTTTTCAGTATAGTTTGAAACAAATTTGAAACTTTGAGTCCAATAAACCAGTAAAAATTGATTAAAACCAATTCCTTTCAATACTGCAGTTATAAAATATGAAGAAAGGATTACTATTTTTAATAAAAACCTTTCATTGGAGTACCTACCGTGAAGGATATAAGGGAGAGAGATAAGGGAAAAGGGTGATAGTTGGTATAAAACTATAAAACCAATTCCATTCAATGAGACATTTCATTAGAATACTTCGAAAGGTAAAACGTGTTTGTAAATGTCCAAATTGAACAATAAGTCCTAGTGTATCCACTTGCATTTTTCTTTCTTTCTATTTATCCAATGGCAAAATTGTGCGTACAATGGGATAGAAGTCACACAAAATTTGTGTCAGATTAAATTCACATGAAATACGTAGATAAGCCCTAATAAATAATCATTTGCTAATTGCTACCTTAATACAAACATTGAATTTATAACTATTAAATTCAATGATACAAATAACGCTAAAATAAAGTAAAAAAAAACCATTGAGACGCTCCTGGTTTTTGTAGCAACCTGTGACATTCATTTGTTGGTATCACTGGAACTAACGTCATCACTTTTGTGATAAATACTGATAATTCTGTTTGTTTTTACTTGTTTAGTCAACATTCCATTTTTAGTATAATAGTTTCATTACTCTTTGTTTAATAATGGAACAGGAAATAACATGTAAATAATTAGTGGAAGTTAAATTACATTTATGTGTTTACTTTCTAGGTCATCCAATGGAAACTTGGACCGATTTAAATGATACTCTGATGTCTTTACCAATATTTTCCTGTAAAAAATGCCAACAATTCCTAATTCCGCCAATACGTTTTGTAGCGGGTACCGGGCGCATTTGTGGTGCATGCACGTTACCCGAAAGTCAGGTGGCAATACACGATTCCGCCTTAGAAGTAATCTTACAAACTTTGTCAATCCCTTGTCCGAACTCTTCGAAGGGATGTAAAGCAAAATTGGAATACTTTTCCGTTTCATCTCACATGTCGACGTGCTCCAACAGAAATTACCGGTGTCCATTCAGATTTGTAACCGACTGTATGTGGGAAGGTGGCGTGTCGCACATATCGAAGCACGCTAGTATGCAGCACTTGGATGATGTCATTAGGGTCGACAGTGGCGTCTTTCCGTTACAAGTAGATATTTCAATTTCAAATGATACAATCAAAATATTACAGATGGAGTCTGAACAGTTTATAGTGCACACTAAATGCAACGTGAGCAAATCCAAATTGTATTACTTCCTCTACTACATCGGAAACATTGAAAAGGCACAAGAATTTTCATATTCAATAGAGCAAACTGCAAACACAGGCGGTGACAATTGTTCGTTGCAACACAATTCCAAATATAAAATTCTACAGGATGTTAACTTCAAAATGGACGGAGACGAAGATAATGCACTTGTAGTCGATTTATCTTTGGTGAAACAACTTTCACGAGGGCCAATGGTAGGAACAGTATTAACAATAATTTCCAAAAATAACAAATGCGAGGAGCTCGATGAGAAATTGCTCAGCTTTTTTGAATGTCCAGTTTGTAATAACTTCATGAGACCACCGATTTTTCAGTGTCTATCCGGCCATAGCTTGTGCAATCGTTGCAGACCAAAGCTGGGACAATGTCCGTCGTGCCGCACTGGATTCGGTAACACGCGAAATTACGCTTTGGAATCTATGAGTAACGGTATCAAGTTTCCTTGCACATATCGCGATTTGGGATGCAATGTCGTACTGTCAGCTTCGGACGTAAATAAGCACGAACTGGAGTGCAAAGTGAGGCCGTACAACTGTCCATTTATGGAAATTAATCGCTGCTCCTGGGACGGTACCTATCTCGGTATTATTACACATTTGCGAGAACAACATGCGGATAAATGTAAATTTAGTAATTACGCCAAGGTGTGCGCAGGATTTACTTACGAAAACAATTTCGCGGACGTATATTGCATGGTTGTAAACGGTGATATATTTCGGGTGTGTCATAAACGGGATATGGGAAACCATAATACTTACTGGGCGGTGCAATATGTGGGACCACGGAACGAAGCCAAGAATTACAAGTGCGAAATTGGATTACTAGATATCAGAAATGATAATCGAAAGTTAATCAGGTTCGATTTATGTCAAGATTTAACGAACTTTGATAGTATGTTCAATCAGTGCATAATGCTGCCATCCAATGTAGTTTCGTGGTTCTCCAACAATGGGCAAGTTACATATTATTGCAAAATAAATAAAATTTCCAATACCAATTAAAATTATTATACTTAGTCAATTTTTATAATCTTGTACAGAAAAAGTTAAATAAATATTACTTACATCCAAATACCGGAACAATGCTATCGAGTCATTTGTAGAAGTGTGGTTGTGAGGTGGTTTATGGAGCCATCCAAAATCAATACCATACAGCTTTAAATTTGGAGCAATGAACAATTGCTCCCTGGGAGTTTTTTTTCTCATTATAGGAATGCTGCATTCAATACGATTTTAATTTTCTTCTGGTAATATTTAAATAGTTACTTACGTGATTTGGTTGCTTTTAGCATCTTCCAATCCATGAATATTTATAATGAAGTACAAAGCAAATATTAGAAATGTCTTCCACATCTTGCCAATGAAACCACAAATTATCTGAGAGATTCAACTAATGCAAGAAGATTGCTCTTTAAATTCAAAAAGGATGGAAGAGTTTGAAGGGAAGGGAAGGGATGTTATACAGTCGGCAGTGGCGCACGTGAATTATTTTCCAGACCCTACAATTGATTTCACCCCCACTAGGCAGAAACATTTGATAGCTGGAGAACTTTTGCAATAGTGCATCCATTTAAAAAGGATGGCTAAACATTAAGCATTAATCCAATTAATTCTGTTTATTTTTGTTAGTCTCCTACGCTCCTGTGCAACCAATTTTATAGAAGGAAAGCAAAGACAACCGGAACTAGATAGATACGTCTAAAATAAGTATATCGTTTATATAAATATAAAATTTTCCTGTGTAAAATAGAATTCAAGGTTGTTTGATAATTGATTGGGACAGCAGACTGCAAAGGAAATGAATCATCTTTTTTTATTTATAGCACTATAAGGCGGTAACCCGAAGATCTGCACATAGTAACAACTCTCAACAAAGTACCTACCTCTACCTACCTTATAATGAGTGTACTTACACATTGTTTAGTATAGTATTTAAACAATGGTACCTCTGCTTCCTTCAATAGTCTAAGAGCCCAGTTAGTAGACCTACCTGGGGCGTCTGGACGATTGTAACTTCATTTCAAGGAATTCTTAAGCAGTTGGTATGTAAAAAAACAACGAGCCACGCGCAAATCCTGCCGGAAGCATTTAAATGTCAATAAAATTTGTCCTTTTGATACCCGAAATCTATACTTTCCGTGGTGGACGGTCAAAAAAGGCAAAAAGCTTGTATTCGTATGAATACATGTAGAGAAGGGTAACATCTGTTGCAACCCTTGGCACTGCGTCGACAAAAGGAGCTGTGAACTTGAGTAAATGACGGATTGACCTCTGCCGCCGACTCTCAGGTTGCCGGAAGTCGGCACTATATGGTTTGAATTGAATCTGGACGCGCGCGTGCCGAACTTGGGGAAGGTTAGCTTAGGGCAGGGATGGGGAAATAAATATACTTAAAAGAGGACCATATAAAATAATTACAGCATTTAAGCGGAAGCAGAAAAAATCAACTGGACAAAATACTTATTTGTACAACTAGAGAAGAAAGTGGAGTTTTTCAACTCGAGTTCAAAGCTTGACACATGGGTGTAGCGAGTATGTCATTTGATCCAGAGATGAAAAACACTTTCTTCTCAAGTTTTATACACATCATTTTTTCTGAAAGTAGGTACCATCCGAAATTGAAAAATTATCGTATGCAATATTGAAGTTTGACACATAGCAATCTAGATACGGGTATGTTTGAATTTTAAATGTCATTATTAAAATTGACGCAGCAATTGTTTTTTATTTATTAACTATGTGAGGAAAATCACATTTTCTTCGCCCTTTTTAGAGACGAAAGTATAGTTGTTTCTAAAGTAGTTTCAGAAAAAAATTATTGTTCCGATATCCTGGGTTAGTGTGACAAATGAAATTTTCACTGTTCATTACTTAAGTATAGCGTCGAAATTTGACTCCAAATTAGTGATAGAAATTCGCAAAACGCTCTCAAGATGTTCCTCAGTCGTCCTGTTCATAAATTTGTTTTTGCGATTATAGATGACTGGTACTGACCGCGGGCCAGATCGAACCATGTCGCGGGCTGCTATTTCCCCATCCCTGGCTTAGGGAATTTGGGATTCGAATTCGGTTTCGCAAACATTGCAGTTGACCAGCTTAGTCACGCCCAATTAAAGATGTAGCAATAAAAAGGGTGTAAAACGCATATAAGCGTAATGAGAACAATATAAATTAACTACGAAAGGATGCAAAAACCTTTGAAAACAACAAAATTGATCAAACTACCCCATATACTATGCGATCAAAAATGAGTTGCTGTCGAGTCATCTTTGAAATGTTTGTTTACATGGGAAATCTGCAAACTCGCCAAGACTCGCCGTTTCGTAATTCTCATACTCGTGTCTCATTAAATGCATAATATATCTACTAGGTATAATTAATAATATTTAGTAATTTAAATGGTTTAATACACAAATTTGTGATATTTGAATATATGACATATTGACGCATTAGGTAAGTACCGACTATTTATATTATGTTGTCATGCCAACATCACACCCTTTTCATAGAAGAGCACATAGTCGCTGAGGTACCCTGGTGCTTCACGAATTCTAGTTGGTCTGGGTATACAGTGGCGACTGCACGTGGCATGATATTAGAAGCTACAGAATTTTCAGAAACATCCCCGATCGATGATGCTGGCGTAAGAAATGTCTCTTGTTCTGGTTCGGATATGTTATCGTATTCCTCGAGCAGAATATCCAATGGTAGTCTGGAGTGAATGTCGTCTGGTGGATTCTTTTTAGTCGATGAGCGATGAATAAGTTGATTCGTATGGACCCGGACTAGGTGGTTGACTCCATGCTCACCATCAAGTGAGACGTTTAGTATCTACAGGCAATATGGGTCTTAGGGTAGAACAAATTAGAGACAAGCTAATTATTTTTAGTGCACTTTCACTTTTAAAAATAAAAAAGTGCACTTTTGCGCTCTTGATGTCTGTCTGTCTGTCTGAGTCACAAAGGCTCCGGAACTACACCACTCACAGACTTGGTATTGGTGTCATTCGATCAGAAATTAAAAATTATTTCATGTTTGTATTCTAGTTAAGGCATGAAATGTCCATAAGAACTATTAAAATCGAAAAAACAAATATGAATGTGTATACTCTTGATCGCCTCTTGCTCACAAGCGAATTAATGAATTTTTTTAATGTGTAGGGAACCCCTGTCTTATTAACATACTAAAAGTCCCATTCGATCCAACTATGCTAGATATTTAAAAAAATTAAAATTTCATTTTTAGACTAACTTATTTATTTATGTATTTAACAAAAATTATGTAGGACATATTTTTAGAGCATAAATGCGCGCATATTTTGACAACAAATAAAAATTGAAGGTCTACAAATTAAAAAAGTTGCAGCTTTTAGAATGTGAAGAAAATAACATTTTTAATTTAATCCGATTGAACTAATATTTTCATTTTTATAAATAAATTTAAGTTCGTAGTTACATTTACAGTCCGTTATTTCTTCATCTTCCACGGCAAAAATTGCATTACTGCAAGAAAAAATATGCTCTATTGGTCCCGAGAAACCTACTCTATATAATAAGTCCTATTTCCAGTTATTGTCTTGTAATATCTCCTGTTCGAAATAATGTAACCAAAATTTAATAACTTAACTTTATTAGGCGGCACAGCAAAGGGATGCAATCTTTATAGGGGAGTCGATGGTGTCCGTCTGTCCATGGACTGCCAAATGCTTGGGCCGATTTGGGTCAAACTTTGCAAATTTGAGACCTATAGGTATACCATGTGCCGAGGTACTCAGCCACTTTTTTAGATCCACTTTAGGAGTTTATTTCCCATTTAATTCCTACGTTTCTACTCACTCGTTCCTTAATTCATACTGCTCACTGCCTTCCAGTCATTTCATCATTCGTCCCCACTAATTAGGGATAATAAATTAACCCATTTTTTACTCCATCACAGCTTTAAATATTAC
This sequence comes from Photinus pyralis, assembly GCF_008802855.1. Classification (NCBI taxonomy): domain Eukaryota; kingdom Metazoa; phylum Arthropoda; class Insecta; order Coleoptera; family Lampyridae; genus Photinus; species Photinus pyralis. Next base: position 20,689,724 of record NW_022170249.1, read on the forward strand.
TTATTATGTATTTTTATCATTTTCATGGATAGCTGGATCGAAGTGTAAATAATTGAAAATTAGGTATTTGGTGTATTTTGCTTTTCGGCTCGTGCTTATTTATTTATTTATTTATTCATCATCCCTCTCTTGTTCTGGGCCCTCAACAGGCTTGCGTCCAATTACAGAGTGACCCGCATATAATGCTTTTTTTTAGAGGTACCTCTGCAGAAGGTTGAGTGTTGGTGTTGGGGAGTTCGTGCATATACTCACAGCATCAATCCTTTGATTGAACCGCTTCAGCCCGTTAATCGTTCTGTCTGTAACGATCAAAAGATTTGCGTACATTCAACCAAACTAAAGTAGGTACCTAATTACGAGTAAAATAGATTAATATAATCAATCCATATTTTCTTATTTGCTAACTTGTTGAGTAACGGTAACGTTGTGTGCAGAATCAAACTCGATTTGTTTCACATTTAAGTATAACTGACACGAAACAATTGAATAGGAGATAACACCACCATACATCTAAAATCATACTTTCTGGAACTAGTTACACAACGTAAAAATATACCAAAAACGTTTGGTTCCACCCCAATTTGATGAACTTGGCCGCAGTCAAAGTGATTTTATTTTGTGCAATTTGAAATTGAAGTTGATGAACGAATTTCCGCAATGGCCGGGATCCCAAAGCTTGATGGTAAAGTTTTCCGGTAACTTCTCCACTGCGATTCGCCTAAAACGCAAATAAATGAAACATTCAAATCGACGAGTGCTATACTTCCTTATGGATGCGATCGGCGAAGAAAAAGGGCATGTTACAGTGAACGAAGGTAGTCCAAAAGGAATTTATAATGGTTGTCCATAAAGCGAATTTAGATAGTTTTAGAATCTCGGTGATTTTAACGCCCCGTATCCAATAAGTCGCGAGCCACGCAAACATCATTTGCAAATACTCGATGAAAATTACGAAAAATACGCTAGCCAAAGATAGCCCAAATATTTTCTCGACTTTTAGACAAATTTCGTAGATCTGCTGAAGTAAAAAAAAGCATTCTTGCTTGACGAGCAGAACCTTGTTAATACTGTATTGTTCGATGTAGTCGTTCACTATCTTCATCTTCCAGTAAACCGTATTTAGTATGGTCGCGTATTGGACAATGATTGCTCCAGATAGCATTCTAGAGGCAAACTTAAAAATGTTGTCGAAAGAAATTATCCCATCCAAGTACATGTCGAGCAATACTTTCCCGATCAAAAGGTTCGCCATGCAGGCGTACAGTAATACAATTCTGGTATTGAATGTATTGCAGTCAGTACTCGCGGCCATATTGTGTTTGTTTACAATATTGTCTAAAGTGTTTACCATTGCTAATATGTCTGGCGCTTCCTGGGCGTACAAGTGCGACGTTACGAAAATAATAATAACTACAATCATCTGCAGTACGGAAAGGACCTTGTTGAAGTACATGACGATTGTGCTACTTCCAAAATTTTTTTGGAATACTACATCGTTCAAAGATTGGTAGCAAATGTACGTCATACAGCCGATCAGCAACACCTGCAAAAGGCAATACTTCTTTTTTGACTCACATTCGGAGCGATGTAATGAAAACGGTGCCAATAATAAAACCTTAGATAAAAGATACGCTGGTTTATACAAGGAATATATATCTAGACGTTTGTTACGTTCAGCGAACATTTTGAGATTGCAAGTTGAATATAATGTCGCTTTCTGTATATTTAAAATTTATGGCCAGTAATGAAATTACTGGGTTTAATTATGATATAGGAGATACTATTTTATATGACTATCTGATAAGATGCTATATTAGTGATATTAATCATTTAGTCGCTATATTAGGCAATCTGAAAAGCGAAATACATAATACGTACATCGTTTGACATATACAGGGTGCTCGTTTTTCGGTCTTCCCTTAATAATCGAGGCGAAATATGGGAATGGGCATTCGGGGACTAACTGTCTATTTATTGTACAATATTTTTGATTTATTTTACCTCTGATTGTACCTAATGAAACACAAATGGAGTGAAGAGTGTCATCCTTGTCATTTTGTTGTTTCCATTCTTGTTAGCCACATGGGCATCGATCCCGATAGGAGGATATTACCAGTTATTCCAAGAAAAAGTTGTTTTAAGAACAATTCTCTGGTAGTTGCGAAGTATTCCGGCGCCGAATTTACCTTAGAAGGATGGGAAGGAATCTGATGTTGGGTATTACTGGCATATATGTCTGTTGTTCCAACGACAAGTTTTTTAAGTGTAAGTTTCTCGATCGAATACCTACCTCTCAACGTGAATTTGTTGCGAGAAAGTCAGATCCAAATAAGCGATGTGTTCTAGCAGTGGCAAATTTGTCCCGGGAACCAAAATTCCGGAGGCGAAATTACCTGGACCTACAGAAATGGAACTTCTGGAATTTGTAGTACAACCTCTTTTTGACTCTTACTAGCAATTCGGCTACAGTTCGTATAGATAGGTACCTAATTCTTGTTTTTTGTTATGAGTTACCAAAAATTGGTTCTTACTAACGCATTCCCCGAATCATGATCTTGAGTCCTTGAGTAAGTACCTACATAGGTATAACGCTTTCTAAATGTAAAAAAGCTTTTAATTATTTAATTTATTCAAAACGTACTTCTTTGGAGGTACTTTTCTAACACGAAATTTGACCATTCTGAACGTTTTCTAATCGCCGGGGTAGAAAATCTCATGGTGCATTTATTGTTAAATTCGGTAAGGATTGTAAATGCAATGGGTTCATTTCGAAAATGTTAATTAAAGAATAAATCTACTTATCTCCTATTAGACTCTGTGAAATTTCAAATAAAAGAACTGGTAGACGACGCTTACTAAAAAGGGACACTGACCCAAATGACATAACCGATCACAGAGGCCGAGAGGAAGTTAGTCGAAGGACCATAAATATGAGACCACAAAAATTTGGATAAAAAGTGCAAAAAAACAAAGTTCCGGACCAAATGTTTGCCTGCAAATTTCAAATTCGTGTTCAGCGACCCAAAAAGCATTCGGTTGAGAAAATAAAAACCGAAATAAAAATTATAGCAAAACGTTCCACTCTTACATTAACTGTTATCAGACAAAAGATGGTAGTTTCCAACTTTCCATAACCTACCTCGACTACGTATGACAAATCCCAAACTACAACCAGAGCTGGGCAGTAGGTATTCGATTTTGTAAATACTTTTTAGTATTCAAATACTTTGTAATTAAATATTTTTTTATTATACCTGAATCACAATCTCCGTTTTAAACACTCAAATGCGTGCGAAAAAGGGCCTTTAAAACACACGTGCTTTAAAGTTGCTAAGTAACGATACTTCAAGTATGACTTTTGAAACTGTCATCTGGATGAAATAAAAACTCCTCTTAGGTCGCTTTCTGTAAATGCAGAACATTTCTTTGGCTTTTGTATCTATCCTTTGGTTGAAGCTTTCACAAACGCGCGTAATTTAGGGTATGCTTCCAAATCTGTTCCACTTTTTAATCGCAGCATTGCTTTAAAGTTTTGAATGAATGCACCAAAATATTAAAAGATTTAAATACCTTTGGCATTTCCTTCATATATGCCAGCATTATGGATGCATTTAAGAATGTATTCGTAAGTAACTTCCTATTCATCCATGGAAACAACTTTTCATATTCTTTATAATAGGCTTTACTGGAGTTCGATTTTACACCTACCAACGTTTGTTTAGATTTTACAACAATCGATTTAATGGGCGGTGTATTATCTTTTTCAACGGAAATCGTTTAATTCACAAAGACGATGATTTTTATAATCAAACGTCAAGTGACATTTCCATGGCAATCGTGAAATTACGAACACCCAGCCCACTTAATTAGACATGTATTCGAGTATAACGTCAATATGACTACTCCAAAATTTCTCGGGAAAACACTTTTTCTTATTAACTTTGGTGCGTAGAATCCAAAACAATTCGTACTTTTTCGATTAGACTTCTCAATCAAAAGTTATAGACTAGAAACAAATTTCGAAAGAAAATTCAAAGGGCTGTAACTTTTGATCTAGTAGCCCAATCTTCAAACTCACTTCAATTCAATTTAATTCTTTTCCTTTGGCATACAACAGTACATAGGACGCGTCATACATAAAAAACATTAAACTCACGTGACACAACATATAAATAGACTTTTACAATCATCAACGTATTCGTTGATGGTGTAGTATCATCTTGTTGTTAAAAATTTTTTTGTTTTTCTGCTGAACTATTGGGCCGTTAAGCATGATGAGCAGTGTTTGAAATTATTGATTCTACGGACCAAATTCTATAAGAAAATGTTTTTTGTCGGTCGATCTCAGAGAATTTTTTTTCCGGCCTCAAAAAAAGGCAGTACTTTTAAGTTATTCAAATATTTGAGAACAATTTAGAAATGTTTAGGAAAAGTTTCCATTGTCACAAGATCAAATATAAAAATTCGATACAACTGAATACCGAACGATCCTGGAGTGAAACTTTTTGACTCGATTGTCTACGTAACTTAAAAATAATAGGGACCTTTCTTATATCCTTAAGAAAGACCATGTATACCAATTTTCAAAGCGATCGTACGTTTCTAAACAAACTATCATGCACACGGACAAACGGATGGTCAAAAATGGATCTGTTCCAAAATCGCTAGGATTAATTTCAGAAAGGCGTACGTATCATGCACGACGTACGATCGCTTTGAAAACTGGTACACGTATTCTTAAGGATATAACTGGTGTAAGAAAGGTTCTGGTAGGTACCTCCTATATAATAATAATAATACGCTTTTACTCCCCTTAAATTTGTTTATAACAATAGAAATATAAAAAAGCTAACCCCATACAAAGTATAACTTGATTTTTTAAGTAGTATTAAGACTTTTATCTAGTATACTATTTTAAATTTTTAATATATTTGAGTGACAAGTATTTGAATACTTTTTACTGTATTAGAATACTTTTCAAAGTAAGTTAATGAAATACTTTTCAAAGTATTCGAATACCTTTGAAAGTATTCGAATACATTCTAAAGTATTTGAATACTTATTTTTTAAAGTATTTGAATACTTTTCAATGTATCTGTATCTAGTATCCGCTTGTGCTGGACGTAAAAGTATTTAGTATTCAAATACCTTTGATTTGTGTAAAGTATTTACTATTTAGTATTCAAATACTTTTTGAAAGTATTCTGCTCAGCTCTGACTACAGCACATTCTTTGATTTACCTACCACAAAATTAATAATGGAATGTCACAATTTTTTGAAATTTTCATATCTCTATTGCTTTCTATTGTATACACCACAAGTACAAATAGGTATAGGTAAATAAAACACAAGTATAGGTAAAATGTTTTTGTCATTTATTCATGAAATAAACGTCATAGAAACGATTACGATATAGACAATTATGTATTGTATCAAATATTATGTAGGTAATAATAGTAGGAGGGCTGGTAAACATTTTTGGGTAAGTATTTGAGGCACGCTGAAAACTTGTCCACCACTTCTTGACTTCTCCAATAATACCCAAACACAGAAATGCAGACCTGGCTGAGGAGAAGCGGGGCTAACACCTTGCCAGGCGCCTTCAAAGTTTGAAAAAAGAATGTACCTATGCCCAGTCGAGTATCTGAATGCGTAGGGATGATCTTCTTATACCGAAATAAAGACAATTCTCCTGAAACTATCGTCAAAAGTGATCGAAGTACCTACACTAGGTGTTCATGTATTTATTGCGGCCAGTATACACTTCAAATCAGGAATCCCTTGGCCCTGCGTCATTGATTTGTCAATCAATTTCAGACAAGTTTTTTATCGATTTCGCATACCTACTTGATAGTTGTTGCAGGGTTTTAGCGTATGTCTAAATATGTCTGAAATTGATTCACAAATCAATAACATTATTTTTTTCCAACTTCGAAGGGCACTTGCAAAGTGTTAGCCCCGCCACTCCTCAACCAGGTCTGCATTTCTGTGTTTGGGGATTCTTGGAGAAGTGTTGGACAAGTTTTCAGCGTGCCTCAAATACGTACCCTTAAATGTCTACCAGCTCTCGGACTATAATGTCAAACCTTTGAAACATGAAACACATATTTAATAAACGCAACACATGTTACAGTCATTGACAAAAGTAATGATCGTCGAATAGGTAAATCGTGCAGCATACGCAGCCAACATTTGAATATATTGTGCAACCAACAAATGAAGGCATCTTCTCCTTAAAGAAGCCGGTGGAACCCGATGTGATGGGCATGTGGTTGTTCATGCTGCAGAGTTTACCTATTAGGCGATCATTACTTTTGTCAATGACCGTACATCAATGCATTCCGCGACCAAGATTTTGTAGTGCACCAAGGAATTCCGTACTACTCGGAATACGGCTCAAACCAACGCCTCGATATCTTGCTGATCGGTAGGGAGAAGAAAACGGCCCTGTTACTAGATCTGACAATTCAGTTGGAAAGAGGCAAGGAAATCGAGCAGTTTGATGATGTACTCTTGAAATCAGGAGTCTGTGGCGCTGCGTCATTGATTTGTGAATCAATTTTAAACATACGCAGACCTACACGTTAAAGCACTGTCACATCTATCTATAAAGAGTGCGAAATTGATTAAAAAAACTTGTGTAAAATCAATGACGCAGGGCCGTGGACTCCTGATTTCAGGTGTAGACAATGTAGAGATCTAAGGGTCGTGCGTCGCAGATTTCAAATCCGGATGTTAGCAACTCGATCCACGGTTTTTCCATCGGTTCTCCTGGTGGTTCAGTGAGCATTTCATCAGAAAGGAGACTAGACAGAAAAAAAATCGTTAAACAGATAATTCGATACATTGCTTTAATAATTATTAATAATGAAGAACCACTTGCAATTATTACAAGCGAACATTCTACATGTTTTAGATTCAAACAATCAGTTCCTTATATTATTGTGACTCATTGACCATTCATATTGACATTATTTCTAGCACATTTCTAGCGCTTATTTCTTTTGACCGAATTACTTAGATAAAATTTAAAATGAACGTAATTTAATTAATAAAAAATTTTGAATTTTGTCCCTCCCACCTCCCTTTCATCAATTTATTTATTTATCAAAGTATATTCCAAAGTAACCTATACAAACTTGAATTTTTTACAATTTACTGGGCACACTTACGATTTTAATTTTATTTTAATAAATTAATTATTTTGCCTTCTGTCAGTTCTTCTTTCATAAATGCTAGTGTTGCACTATTTTAAAATAATCTATCATATCCAGAATGGCCTCTTTTTTTATTCAGGTCAGTGATCATATCACACTTTAACCTACAATTAAAATTAATAATCGACTTGATGTCGTGCAAAATTTCAAGGCATTTTATCTGTTTTGGTCTTAATTATTATTGCGCATAAAAACCATTGGAAGTGGTGCATTTTAAATTTAAGAGGTAAGTATAACGACTCTTGACTGGAACCGCTTAATTTTTCATTTATAGCCTGAAAACGCGCATTTTGTATAAATTATTTTAAAATCATCCGTGGGGGCTCCAGTACACTCTCCGCTGTTACGTAAACACACATTCTGATGGCAACTTTAGCATCTAAACTGAAAAGTCTCAAGAAACAAACCTCTTGTAACCATTCGCAAACTAAATGTAATGTATTAAACAATGCTACTGATAACATATTATAAGCGTTGGGTAAAATACGGAAATAAAACGTTTTCGTATTTGTATAGTTGCTGGGATTGGTAAAAGGAAAATACATCAAGACAAATGGAATCTAGTGTAGCTTTGACGAATGACGAACAATGATATTTATAGCAAGCAAAATTAAAGTAATACCGTACTTGCCAGGTGACCTCACGAAAAGAGTATACTGTAAGGGGAGCCCGCATTTTTTCGAATTTTAGATATACGTAAAATTGCATATGTACCGCTTTATAGGAAGAGTAAGCGCGAGTAAAGCAAGAGTTTGGGGTGAATATTTTATAATTTGAATTGGTGTTTATAATTTTTAACGGCCTACTAATTACTGACGGTCATACGAATGATGACAACAGCTTTTTGTTCAAAAATGGGGCATGATTTATGATTGGTGCCATTTTTATTTGTTTGGTGTTGAACAAATTTTATTTTTTACATTTATGACACCCAACACGAATCAACTTTGTTTTCGTGGCTGTCTGATTATTAGAATTTGTACTCGACGAGTTTAGTATATTTCGTATGGATGAATGTACAGAAAATCTTTAAATTTTGAATTTTGTCCCTCCCACCTCCCTTTCATCAATTTTGAAATAAATCTCCAAAACATAAAATTGCAGCCAAAAGTAGATCACTATAATATATGAAAGTGCAGTTTTTGAAGGGTACTAGTACCGGCACGTAAGAAGACCACAGCGGGTGATCTTTCGCCTTCTTACGTGCCGAGTACAGCATCTCCATACAAAAAGTATCCAAGGCATATCGAAAGAATTCTATTCTAATATCAATGCATAATTAGAAATTTGCCAAACCAATGAACGACATGTCAAAATGAGTATCATAAATGGTTAATATTATTTGCAAACTGTTAGGTATATATAACAATTTTCACAAATAATAGACAATCAAAAAGCACACTGCCTACATGAACTAAAAAATAAGTATCGCCACTTATGAGTTTAGCTTCTGCATTACAGGTATTATTTGCCATGAAGTTTATATTTTATACAATTGTAAAATATCTTTTCAATCGCCATGGAAAGAAAGCTATTTTTTTAAGCTTTAAGCCCTACCATAGACTATCCGATCACGTGTCATTCTTTTGTTTCAAATTTAAGCGGGATCTGTGTTTTAATGATGGGATTTCAACGTTTCCACTTTGCCTTAAAATCTGTCATAATATCTTCGAACCTGGGGTGGGTTAATATGCATACATAACCCTATGCGTTTAAAAGGATTTGGTCTCAAACCACAGCCAGTAGAGCGAGGGCTTTCCAAGAATAATAATAATGAACAATCATTTCTAATGCAAAGTAGGTAAATTTGTTTAAAGGTATATCATTTATCACACTGGATGTCATTTTTATTCAAATCAATACAAAGTTATTTAAGTACAGAAAATGAAGAATTATTTCAGTTCACCATGCGATGTACCACAGAGGTCCATTTTGGGAATTACATCGTTTTAATTTATATTACCATCACCGATGACCCAATACCCGCATGAAACAAGTAAGTATATACCTACTTTGTTTGGGACATATCATTGGGTGATCAGACATATTACTTAGAACTAACCTCGATAGTACCTATATGCAAAGGGGACCTTGCGAAGCATATCGATAAAGGGTTTTACGGACATAAAAATCTAAAAAATTATCAATGTGTGACTCAATATTCTTTACTACTAAAGCAAAGGTTATTTCAGTAACATTGGAAATAGCACAAATAGTGCACTATGTGGTTCATACAAAATAATACTACTTACAACCTTTAATTAAATAATTAATTAATTAAAAATTAATGTCATAAAGCCTATTCTTTGAACCCTACATTAGGTATGTTACTACTATTTAAAAATCCTACGTAGATTTCTTTAACCGCATTAAGATACAAAGGTCACATTGGAACAAAATGGCGGAATTGGCTGATTCACGAACTTGGCCGAGATATTTATGAGTTACATATCAACCTTTAGAGGTTGGTCGAAATTGGTTCATAATTACGAAACTCAAAAGTGTTTCTTGGGAGTGATATATATAAACCTATAATAAACATATAAATATACTGGTACTATTGCAATAGGTAGATAGAAATCTACCTAAAACAAGAAAATAAAGATCCAGGGGTCTTGTGAATTACAATTGTACGTTTTAAAAAACAAAACACTCGCCTTTTCTTAAAAAATATGCTTTTTTTCTATTTTTGAAAAGTGATGCTCAGATTGTCCATTTTTTCTAACTTTAAGCTTTCACAGTAACGACTGTACAGCATCACTATGGTTTGTTAACGAAGTTTATACTTAAAAAGTATATTTTCCATAAATATGGACAACAATTTTAAATTTTGAATTTTGTCCCTCCCGCCTCCCTTTCATCAATTTTGAAATAAGTTTCCAAAACGAAATTGTAGTCAAAAGTAGATAGCTTAAGCAAAGTATACACATATAATCAAAATCACTATAGGGCATTATTACAACGTCATACATAAGCCGACTCACTAGGTCAAAGAAGCAGCCAATCTATTGTTTTCAAAATGGTTATCCTATACACGCTAATAATAATCAAGCAAAACACACTAATTGCATAGATAAATAAAAAAATATTCTCTGCTTATGAATTCACCTTCTGTACCTACGCGAAACATTATTTGTCATGTAGTTTTTATTTGATCCCAATTATTCCTGTGGTAGAATTAACAACTTTTATTTGTCCTTCAAACAGCATCGCTTCAAGCTAATGAGTGTAACATCCTAAAATCCCTAGGTACAGCTTCTTGATGCAGAATCAGTAATATTAAAATAAGGCACAGTCCGGTGTAGGCGCGAATTTAAACTGATTTAGTGAGTTAATGCGAGTTAGGGGAATTTTTTCCCAAGTTAGATTTAGATATTAAATGTCTTAGGGTACCTAAATAGCTTTGTGAAATAGATTCATGTAAGATGTAAAGGGTAGAATATTGTCCTTGTCAGTTTCGTGTTAAGAAAAAGTTTTGGGTGATATTGTATATGTGTAAAGGGTCATGTGTACCGCTTCATATGAAGAGTGAGCGCGAGTAGGTTTAACGACGAGACAACGAAGCGCGTTTCGAATGCGTGAGTTTTGAGCAGAGATAGCATGAACCATCCAGTTTAGTTGATTCCCTTTTATGTAGCGCTGCGGCCACAGATTGGATAAGAATTGGGCTTGCGATTGGTGAAAAGGGGACGCTGGTCGCGAAAATTGCGGTGGTTCCGTTTTAGATTAGCAGCTACAGCTTAAGCAGGTAGTTCGAGCATCACTCTCCTTACAGTAAGGACTTTTGCGGAAATTTTAATTGCGAAAGGATCGAACTAAACTTTTTAAAGAAAGTAAATGTTAGTGAAATCATTGCGGCAGATTAAGTGAAGAGAACATTTTAAGAAAATTAATCTCAAGCGGATAGCTCCAACCTCAAAGACGCTTAGGGGTGTTGTGTGTGTATTAATCAAAATTAGAATTTCAACCGGTACTATACATTTTTTGTGACTAGATGAAAGACGGGGTTCCTAAATAAAATTCAGGCGTCAAAGAAAACTACGTTCATTACAGTAGCAGATTTTCTAATTCGCATTTTGTAATTCGTAACCTCGTACTAGCTTCATGTGAGTGGTTTTCTCTTGCAGTTTTGAGCAACACAAAATTAATTTCCTTTACAATTACGCTAACTAAACATAGAAAAGCTATACTCGCACGAAATAAAATATTTTACGCGTGCATTACGTAATCTAAGCGGCACTAATTAATCCATTAACAACAAAGACACACCTTCACATCAGGAAACCGTATAAATCCGCTAAGGAAATCTGGTCAGAACGCAAGACAACTCTATTTACATATTTCGGACCATTGTTGATTCCTGTCAACTTCATATACCACGAATACGACCTTCGACGGCGACGTAGGGAAATCTTGAATCAAGACAATTTCTATGAGGATCGAAGCAACGTCAATAGAAGACGAATAGAGGTATTGTAAAAATTTCGTTACTCTGGTTTTTCAATCGTAATGATTTCAATTTACCTACTGTTCAATAACTCATTTTGTATCTATTAATTTAAGTAGTTTAAATTTTAAAGAAAAGCTCCGTTTTCAATTAGTCAACAAGATTTCGATTTATTGCATATTTTTGGGAAACTTTAACTTTGAGTTAGCCAGGTTTTTTCCTATGTTAAGGGACGTCCAGTGCACGAGTGTTTTAATTTAACAGGGTCACATTCGGATGCCCTCTTCTTGGTGACCTCTTTGTACATATTAAATCACGATATAATTAAATTCACGACAAGTTTTTATGTAAACATATTATGAAATCTGTCAACCAGAAGATGACTAGGAGGTAGTGCAAAAATGATGACTATCAGCACGAGTTGAGAAAGTGCAAAGTAGAACAAGTAGGTAACTATATTATTACTAAGCATATCAAGACTACCAGACATGTACAGCCGTCTCTATTTAATGCAACACAAAACATTACCTGTTAGTAGTTTTTAAAAACAAGAAAATTAAGATCTACGTAGTCATGCGTGCGGATATAGCACAAAAGACGTCCAGTTTCTATTTCGAAATTCATGATAATCTTTAGGGTTAGTTTGCCTTTAGTAGATGTATGTTGAATAAATTAATGCCTACTTTTGAGACTTAATGTTCGTAATGTTTTTCAGTAGTTGCGAGATAGTACACTTTCTAAATTTTGAATTTTGTCCCTCCCACCTCCCTTTCATCAATTTTGAAATACGTTTCCAAAACATAAAATTGTAGCCAAATTTATGTACACTAGGTAAATTTATTATAAGCAATTTTTCAAAAGTATCAAGACAAGAAATATGATCGATATTCACTGAAGCGAACAAGTAAGAGATACATGATACAATCCATTGTAAGTTCAAAAGCACCACATTCCACATTCATTAAATATAAGAAAATTAACATTTTACAATTCCATACAGAACTTGATACCAAACCTGTCAAGCGAATGTGAAAGCAGCAGAACATAATGGTGTTACCAAACCTATTTTAATACCTAGGTACACATTGCAATTATCACACAACTAAGCAAGCAATACATTACTTAATTAAATCAATTTCACACCATGTAAGTAGTTTTAATTGCATTTGTTTTATAATTTACCACTGTAGGTATTTACTAGTGCTCGAAGAAAGAGAAGCTATACTTTTCAGGGTAACGGACCCATGCTATTTCTTATTTAGTGGTTATTCGGTGAATATTCAATATGGTAAAAAGTACAAATAATAGTCGTATAGGTCTTACAGTTACTAAGCAAGCAAACAGTTTGAACCATAAGCCCACATCAAGTCAGTTTGTAGAACAAGCAGTCTAATTAATAAGTGTAGGTAATAGCAACCTTATACACAGTGATCAGTGCAGTTATTGCTACCTTGGAACATAGAAATTTCATGCACAGATAATGGTAGTAACATCGCGCATCAGTTAGTGGGAGCTGTGACAAATGAGTAGGTATTTTGGGAGCTGAAAAACAAAGTTTCCATCTCCAGCAGCATGTTCTCCCACGAAGAACCGCGTCCAAGCTCAAGATAAGTCTCCTTTCCTGCGAGAGGGCATCATTCATCATAATCATAAAAAGCTGGTGGCGCACGAGTTGGATCACGTCTGGCTATATTCACGGAAAATTTTTCATCACCCGCCACCCCAGGCGAAAAAGAATTCAGTATTTTTTGTACTAGGTATATCAATTGTTCATATTTGTTTGTTTCAACGATTCTTGACAATTATTACTTCTTATTGAGAACTTTTTCTAGTTCATTTGACGTTGATTTAATTACTTATATTTCAAGCACCCCGTATATATATAATTATTTTTTGTCTTAGATTAAGTGTCTTTAAGCGAAGGCTTTGGCGATCTAGACGAAACTCTTGCAATGACGGCCGCAAGCAGCATGCTAAAAATTAGAAATCCACCGTAGACTGGTGAAGAAGATAGACGCAATTACGGATCAAGCGTATAAAATCGCAAATTGGGCAAGCGAATACCAAAGTGATTATATTAGTATGCATCTGCAAATAGATACCAACCGACGGAACATGTTAATCGACCATTTTTGCATTACATGTAACATTGCACAATACAAACTGAATGTATGTGAGAGAATTAACCGCATCGAACTTAGCTTGTTGCATGAGGTGTGAGTAAGCCCAATCAAGAACCAGCAAATATTTAGGGATTTCAAGCACCTGCTGCTAATCCTAGACAATAATAAACGAATGTTTTTAATTGCTAATTGCATTTGCTTTGCTCAATGCGTAAGAACATACTGTGTATATGCATAGTGTAGCGAATATTCTAGATATCCAGACTTCGGGTCGCCACCTAGCGCCCATCAAGATAAGTTACCAGCGATACGAAACGGAAGCGGACATACATAATTCGTTCGCTATTAAGCAAATTGAATCGTGTTTAAGTTAAGTTCCAACATCGATGCCGCAGTGATAATACTGACATTCGCGCTCTATAAGTGAGGGTATAGGTATAACACCTGTTATAAATCAATCTATTGAAGGACAGTTATAAATTCATTAATAATTAATTGTACATAAACAAATAACGTAGGTAATTTAAATTATGTTACAATAGTTTGTTTCAAAATATAAAAGCTTTATGCGGTTACTAATAATTGCCACGTAAATAATACAACTAACGCGTGTTGCGTTCAAATAAAGGGCATATTCAAATAAGTAGATATTAGTATTCAATATAATAATAAACTGTTCACGTTAAGCGAGTCATATTCTTTTAGGACAGTTAGATACAAACGTTTGATTTGCATTAAATATGGTATATTTTTACTGCTTTAGTTATTGAATAAAGCATCCCCCATACAAACTTAAATCGCTACAAACAAGCACACAAACCTCTAGCTCTAGATTATAACCAACAAACTTCAATTTTCGGAATTGGGCATCAAAGAAAGACATGCTTAAAACTACCAATACAATACCAATACAGCATGCAGTTTACATAATTTTCAAGTGCGCGAAGAAGCACAGTTGAGCAAATACATAAACAGTGTTATGGGTATTTAAACAATGTCAAGAGAGAACGAAGATTCAATGTTATTCCATTAATTGGAATTCCTATAAATTGTAAAATAAATCAAAACGTCGCACAATGGTTCTAAATCCCGAAAAACGAGACAAAAGTAAAAAAAGAAAGTTTTTTATGGTGATTTTTAAGTTAATTCGCGATTCAGATTAACAGTGAGACCTCTGGTGGCAGCACGTTGTAATTAATATTGGTGGGATAAAACCCGCATTTGGTTTATTTACAATGGACAATAGTAATCAATATTGTCGTGTTTACGGCTGTACAAGTAAATACACCTTAAAGAGCAAGAATAGTTTAGATAAGAAATCGTCGTCAAACGCATATTTCCAAAGTCTTTAATTGTAAACAGTGCAATTAAATTATACAACCAACAATAATAATAAGTTAAAGAATCATAATCTAGCGCGTAACATTTCCAAAATCTTTAATTGTGAACAGTGCAATTCCACAAGAAAAAATAGATGATATTATATCATTCTTCGACACACTCCGTTTTTAATAACTTTCTATCACTGTTATCACGGTAAGCGTTTGTTACGATCAGTTCTATTAATTATAAGGGGGGCATTGTATTGTTTTCCTGCCTTTAACTTTCCCGCAGATTCCGCTAACTAATATACGCCTGGTTGCTTATATTTCCGACAGGGAATTGTATGATTTGCCGAGTGTTTAATTTCCCTTTTAAATTTCCCAGCTGTGCCCGTAACAGCCCTGGAGTCTGTTTCCTCCAAGCGAGTCGAACTGTGGCTACCGAGTTTTGTTGGAAAACTTCGAAACCGTTCCTACCACTGATCCTGACCAAAGGGTGGGCCGCAATATTAGATCCGCCATTTTGCTTTTTTGAAAATTTAACGTCAGCTTCTTAATTAGTGCGCTCAAAAACTCTGTACCGACTTTCATGTAAAAACAACAAATTTTTGGCCGTCATATTGAATCCACCATTCGGTTTTTTTGAAATCTCATATCAGATACTTAAGAAACGCATTTAAAAACCCTGATATATATTCTTGGAAAAGTCGAACGATACCATCATATTTTGGTCAGCTTTTCGGGATTCGGAATCCCTCCATGTCATCGCACCGCGCCGTTGCAAATGACGCCTGAATTGAAAAGGCTAGCGTGAACGATTAATCATATTAAAACGCGAAGACTCACAATAATCATTAATAATAAATAAAATAAAATAATGGAATATAATTAAATAATTTTACATTGTCTGATTTTTTGCGTACTCAGTGGAGCAACTTGATGCGTAGATAGACGTTGTGATACCATTTTTGAGTGTGTCGTTTTTTCATTTGTGTACAATGTAATGATTAATTCTTTCAATTTCCCGTACACTATAATTAAGTCTACCTTCTAATTACATTTACTTGTGGTCGAAATGCGAAATTTTATTCCTTTATATCTTTAACCTTTTTTATACTGATAGCTATACTACACAACATTAAAGTAAATTTCTTGTTGGGACCGTAATAATATTTCTCATTCGCCCTGTTTTGTAACGAGCGTCCGTATGTGCAGAAAATTGTAGTTTGGTAAAAATGCATAATCTAAATATAGATACTCAACCATAATCATGTGAATGCTTGTTTAAGCATTGTAAGAAAATCAATGATTTCGTTTATTCATAACACAAGTTTGTTGTGTTTTAATTAACCGCTAAAAGGGAATTAGAAATATAACCTAATAATTGCGATTAGGAAATGTAATTTTAATTCAGATGTAAATAAAGTAAATAAATATTTTGGGATGAGATAAATGAAGCGGGTCATTGTGATTAAACTAAGAGCAAGAGCAGCGAATTAAGTTTGTCGTAACGGAATGTTGAAGAAAAAAAAGCGGAGTTACATCATTAATCGTATTAAGAGGAAGCGCTTATTGGGTGAGAATTTGCAAAGGCGATATCTATAAATATCAGTGTAAATTGTGACACAGCAGTATTCGTTAAACGGCGTTACATAGTGCCAAATCTTCGGCGGTCGTTTTCGCAAAGCACGCCCTGCAATCTTAAGTTAAACGTGCTCCTATGCTGTAATCGTAATATGTACTAATGATGCTTCTCTCATTTACTTTATTACAAAATAGATCTAGATTTACATCGACACCCTAAAAAGCTTATACTTGTAATATTAATTTTGTGAAATTCTAGTATTTCTTTTTATTTATATTATCAACCTTTTTAATGCTTCCTATTCTTAAAATATTCACAATTAATAATCGCGCAATTATGGCGGATACGCAAAGTCAGTTTAGATAGGCTGGTTTCCCTATTTCAAAGGTATTTTAATCCAAAACACAATCTAACGCTTTTAAAAAATCATATTAGGTATAGTATGATATTCCACAACATTAGAAAACATCCATGCTAAACATACACCGAGTTCAAGTAATAACTAGATTAGACGTGACTAATACAAACAAAGAAACATATATGTATATCGAGCACAACGTCCATGCAAAGTTAGTAGGTGTTTTGAAAACTAGTGCATGTATGTGTAAGTAGTTAACCATCGGCTTGAGAAAAAGTAAAGTACAAAAATAATCTTGTCATAGAAAAGTTTATGTGAGAGTTCGTCCACAAGTAACACTAGTAACAAAAGAATGAAAGCGCTTTGAGAAACACCATGACGTCTCCATGGTTTTGGTTATTTATATATTTTGCACTATAACAAGGTTCTACTCACAATTATTAAGCGAGATAAACAAAAAGCGAAAGGCGAGCGAAAAACGATTTAGTACCTACTGATTTATTTACCACGTATTGTTTATAGTTTCATAGTTCCTTGAGTCGTAGTTCAGTAAACATTCTTATGGATATCTATTGCCTTTGATAAATCACATTTCAATTTTTGTACATAAAAATTAATATTTGATGTATCGTTGCAAAGGTATCTTTAGAATGGAATGTAAGGTAAAGCGTGTAAGTACGCGAAAGTGGTGCGCGAAGACTAGATTAGCATTCGTCGCCTCGCGAAGCGAAACGCGCTAGATTTGCCATGGAATGTAACGGACTCCCATTTTTCCATTTCAAATTGAATTGTAATTAATTGCTTCTTACTGAAAAATTTGTCTAATGTATAGGTTTTTAGAGTGTAGCGGAAATAGCGTTAATTATACAGTGTAGTTTATTTCTAGCAAGTGTGGAATGCTTACGCCGAAGTGCACGGTCAAGAAACATGGGCATTCGTAGTCGTAAGCCTGCTGCTTGCGATTTAAACCACGAATTGAAATAAGTTAGAGAAATTAACAAATTAATGCATATTTTCTTAAGCGCAGGTCGTCCATTTCGGCCAAGTTAATAAGTAATTGTGAATACCTAAAAGTGTCCATTTAAAAGTGCGTAAATAAGAGTGACTGGAAGCAAGTTCGCGTTCATTAGCTGATATCAACAAAAAAATGTGATATTTCCGAAGCTTGCGTTTTTCTTATTAGCCAGCATATTTTGTTCAGCACCTAGCGCGTGTTTTTGAAAGTACTAAAATTATATTTTTATATTTGCAGTTACTCTAATAATCGGTAAATAAACTTAGCAGCGTATATCTTCGTATGTATTGAATTTAAATTTGATTATTTGAATTCGTTAGTTTAGGATTATTCGTTTCCATTAATTATTACTAAAGTAGATTGAATTATTGATTTAGTGGAATATTCTCTTTCATTGAGGAGTAGTTTTGTTATTCGTTCTAGAGAGGTTGTAAGGATTTGTTCTTTTATATCACTGTTGCCTAATAAATGTAATTCAGATTTAATAAGCTTTTTGGAAGTAGCTTCACTGTCCTAAATTCTACACAGAAAGTAAAAAGGTTCCTATATGAGAACTCTCCAAAACATAGTGGAGTATAATATTTTTTCCAAATTTGGGTGACGAATTTCTAATGATTAATGGGTTTATAGTGAAGGAAAAATCTATTGAACTAGCTGAAAAGTAAAAGTACTGAACGAGTACAGCGAGTTTATCAACGCTGGCGGCTTCAACACAGTGATAAGTTACTAATTTTATTAGGTACTTGTGCTTTTATGGGAATTATTGGTGAATTAAATTAGGTCGCGTATAGTTTCGAGCGTAGTAATGTACGTTAAAATTAATAATCTAAATTTGTTCATTTAGAATTTTAATTATCTAATAATAAATAGTAATTATAATTAACATTAAAATCGTTGTATTGTTTACTAGGATAGTTCAAATTATCTAGCTAGCAGGAATATTTTAGTTCAGTTTAGAAATTATGTTTTTGTCTTCTGTGAGTGACTGCAAGAATTTGTTTTAATTTTCGTATATTAATAAACGTATTCTGTTTGTTCGTCATTCATGATGGTTATTGCTTCTTTACAAAGGGAGTAAAAAGGATTTATTTCTAAGAGACACAAGTTGCAGAATTTCCACCGGAGAAACCACGCGTGGACCCACAACCCAAACACAAAACTCTCTCTGTGTATACAATTTTTCTATTGGAAAACTATTATCCTTTCGCTACAGTTAGTTTAGTAACAATAGACCATACACAACCTGGTTGATAAGTGAGTAAAAGTTGAGTTTTTCAAGTAACACCGGTATACCAACTCGATAAACCAAGAATTCTGTACAAATGTTAAAATCATCTTTATCAACAGCACTGCCATTTTTTAAATCTTGCTTATATTCGCATTCTTCACTTTACAAAACGAATGTTCGTAGACCTAATAATTGACTTAAGTATAATCTTTGTCGATGTTCGGTCGTATATCACTATTCAAAGAGCTACGCGATTTTAAACATCTTTCTATAGGCAATGAGACTGTCAACCAAGATGCGCTTAATTTGAAGTAAATTGAAACAGAAACATCTACTATATGTACCGGTGTTAGTTGATCAAGACAGAAAATAAAAAAAAACGTTTAGGAGAATTTTCAAAAAGAGTTATAATAATAATAATAATAATAATAATAAACTTTTTAATGCCGTTAAATTACAAAATGTAACATTGGCGCGTCAAAACATATAAAACAGTTAATGTATATGGACAGTATACGCAGTAACACAAACAAACAATAACACAATCAAGCATTTAAATACTCGTCCACCGAGTAGTATGGGTGGTTGAGAAAAAAATCCCGAGAAGCTGTTTTAAAGTGAATATGCGTGCTATGCTTTCGAATATCGCGAGGCAGATGGTTGAACAGCTTGATGCACATGTATTTTGGAGATTAAAGAGTTAACGTATAAATATGAGTGCGTTTAGTGAAAAGAGAGCATTCGTTAGAACGCGATAGGTACTGAATCTGAGCAAGTTGTCGGCGCAGAACACGTCATGCATTTTAAGTTAAAACATCCATTACACCTCACATCGACCTACCACCAGATCGCAGCCGAAAATCTCAACGATATTTTTTCAAGAAACATTAGCTTATCGAGAAGATCAACAACAACCACACCTTTTTTGGAATCTGTAAGCGGTCCGTGTAAAATTCACCTCAGACCAATTGCAAGAGAGTGGAGCCAATCATACCAATCCCAATTTATGCCGAAGAAACGATTAAAACGCACCTAGTACTGTAAGTCCCTGAACTATAAACAATTATGGTTCGTACGCGTTGTAGTTTGCCGCTTATCATAGGTTGCAGCGATTTGTAAACTATTGAGAAGAAATGTGTTGTTCGAGTTCGTGTATTTTTGTAAAGACAATTTAACCACCTATATGTAATTGAATATTGTTTTAAAATGCAACAAAATCACCTTGGACATTCGCCGATAAATATTTTACATAAAGTTTCTGTATAACTTGGTTAATAACTATGTAGATTGTAGTGCATTATTATCAATGTTACGTTTTATAAACCACAACGTTGTTCCCGTAGGCATTTAACATTTTATTGTAAAACAGCACATTCCAACTTGCTCTCAAAATCCCCAATTTTTCAAACGTGTCCATACCTTTAATAATGTTGTGTAAAGAACATTATGTAGACGTTATTTCGGTTTAAACGCCAAAAGCAATGACGGGACATCCCGTATATGAAAATATTTCAATATTTTCTTAAGTAAATTTTGGGTATAACTTACGAAATAAGTACAGAGTGGGTTCGTTTTATTTGAATTTGTGTCTCAGTGTTGTTTTTCCTATTAGAAATGTTGTAAATGCTTCATTCTTTGCAAATGTTACCGTTTTTGTAATTTATTCAATTAAGATAAGGTGTTAGAAGTAATCCACATCTGGTCCTTTACGATAAGGAGTTTTATCTGGCGAAAATTAATTAACGCACGTGTTTTATCGCTGTTAAAAGATAACGAAGACGAAGAATTGTGCGTTTCATATAGAAGAAGCGATCCGTTGTTGATTGGCGAGTTATTTGAAAATTCGTAAAGGAGTTTATTTGATGGTGAAAGTGGCGTTTCCATAAATACTGGACACAGCGAGTAAACGAGGCTACTGCTCCCGTTAGTTTTCGCGACGGTTGGCAGTCAACCCTATTTGTTCTGTTAAAGACGCAATTCGTCATTTTTTATAATAAATCTGTGCAGACGCAAGTTAACCAAAGTTGCGTAAGAATTTTAACGCGGAAAAGATTTGTCGAATGGAAACAGAAGGAGTGCAGTACAACAAGAAAAAAACTGTAAGTAATTTTAAGAATTCTTAATTTATTTGTCGACCGCCTGCGGGGTCATATGTCCCAACAAGCTTTCTAAGCTTTTCTTTTTGTCCAAGAGTTATTTCATGTGTTACTCAAAAGTGGTTTACTAAATTCTTTAGAACATTTGGACTTTTTTTATAGTAGATGGCGGATGTGTACGAAACAGGTTATAAAATTCTATGTTTTAAGCGAGTAGGGTATGATTTCTTTTACTTCTTGAGGAATGTATGAGCTTCGGATGCAGTTAAGCAGCTCTAAGTTACCTATATCTTTATTTATTTATGTATTTATTTATTTATTTATTTATTTATAAGAAACTGACACGAACTGACAGGTATTGGGGAATTCTCGAGAATGTCTGTGATCGTTCTAGAAATTTTCCGTTTGGTATATAAGTTTGTTATACATTTGTGAAGTGAGTGATAAATAATAGTTAATAAAATCAATCTATTTAAGAACATTGTTAATTAATTGTAAATATAAATAAACCACGTGCATAATTAAGTCTATGTTACAATATATTATGGGAACACTTTATGACTATTGGAGTGCTTACTTATAATCACACCAGAACATTAAAAGCGTCCGTGCTAAAGGTAAACAGAGTTCGGCTAAAGTAATACAATAGATCAGACGTGGGTAACACAAGCAAAATAGCAGATATCTAACTAAACATGACGTGCATACTAAGTTGGTAGGCGTTTTGAAAACTTGCAAGTATGTATATTTTATAACTTGCTTTTCAGTTCAATAATTTCATTTTATTTATACACTGTGTACAATATACGGATCTCGAAAATCATGGAAGATACGAAAATGGTCAAATTTGGCAAAAAATACGCAATTGAAGAGATATTATCATTCTGTAAAGAATAAGAGAAAATTCCGAAGTTATACCAGAAAAACCGAAATTTACCGATTTACTTCATGTATATGGCACAATATGATTTTTTATCATTTAACTCAGAAAAAAACTTTTTAATTTTTTAATATTTTGATGTAGTAGGCGTTGTATACCCCTTCGTCTATTTCAAAGTTTTAACTTCATCACTTGTAAATTATTTTTTTGAAATTTACAACATTTTTAAACTAGTTATATTAAGAAATGTTCCATGGGAAAAACCAGGCGTGGAGCCAACACATAAAAACTTGGCAATGACGATTTACTCCTATAGGCAATAGACGTTCCTATCACCTTTTAAAGGCGTAATTTAACTAATAACATAATTGCATATTCTAATAAGTAGCAAACAATCATATTATAATATCGATATACTTCTTCCATAGCATTAGAAAACATCCATGCTAATGCAGGTTAGAGTCACAATATAATAGACGTGACACAAATAAATGAAACACAACGTGCATATAAAGTTGGTAGGCGTTTAAAAAACTTGCAAGAACGTGTAAGTACTGCTTGAACAACTAAGAGAACACAATATTTGGATACAAACCACCAAAGACATACATTAGTGATTCTAAAAACACTCCTGCCACACAAAAGATTAATGGACGAGTTCGTGCACAACTAACATGAACGCACTTTTAGAAATATACTACTATCTCCATCAATTTGTTGTGCCAAATTTGAATCATGGCTATTAGGAGTTAAACAACAAGCGAAAATTTGAAGCGAGCGAAAAGCTATTCAGTTTTAACTTATATAGCACGAGGAATGTAGGCACCAAAACGAGTTTTTCATTATACGAGTGAATCATATGCACTCATGTATGTGTGCGCCTTGTTGTATGTAATATCTTCCGATCGTGAGAAGATAAAACCTAACGGTGGAATCGAAACGTATAGCTAAGGCACAAAATAAGGCTAAAGCTACGGCAAACCAGACCTATTGAGCACGACCCATTCTCAACACACTTAAGTTATGTACGTCACACATGTATTCTATGTCAAGTGAGTGTTACGAGGTACCAGTAATAACTAAGGAAGCCTGAGCTTTACACCAACGTCAGTATGTGGGAACTGAGCGTAAATGAGAGCTCAACAAGCAAACTGCATATTATCATAGCTGCCGATTGCTACGTTACAACATGAATATTAGATCATACATGTTTTTCAAACACCACTGCACTACTCATTTATTATTCAGTATAAAATGATATGAATAACTAGTAAGGTGAGAGGTGACTACCATCAATAAATGTATGAAACGTCAGTCCTAAAAATCTCAAATGCCCTGTTAGTTAATGGGCAAAAACTCGCAAACCAGAACAATACAAGCGACAAATAGGTGGATTAATTGGCGAATACCCTCAAACTTAACAAGAAAAATAGATACAAATTACTATTAGTTATAAGGTTTATCAATATGACTAACTGAAAAATATGTACAGTCTAGCCGCAATTAAAAAGAAATCCCCGAACATGTTGGGACCAATATTCAAATGTCTCCTATTGCTTGATCTAGTTTAATACGTTTTGCTTATTTGTCTTATGCTTTCATTTAAGTTTTAAATTAACTATTTAAGCTTTTATTCAATGTCAAGGATTTTGTCTAGTCTTGCTCTCTTTCCTTTAACAGTGTGCATCTGCAGAGTAATAATAATAACGTTTATAGACTTTATAGAGAAAATATAATTAAAGATAACAAATATAAACACAACAATCATTAAAAACAAACGGTTGTGCGTGAGGTAATGTAAGAAGATGTAAAAGATATATACGTTATAACATTAATTATTCTCATAAAAAGCTAATAAGTAATGGCAAGCAAAATTGGTAAAGGTAAAAAAACAGCAGCTAGCGAAATAACAACTAATAACAAACACAATGCAACAACAATATAAAAAATGGTGAAAGTACCAACATGCTAAAATTACTCAAATCTCCTTAAATACACACCCAATAAAAACAACGACAAAGTAATAAACATGATCTAAATTAGTAGAAATATTGTATGAACACACCAAAAATAATGACGGAACACCCTGTATATAATTTTAATTTATTAAGTAGATCTGGGGGACTATTTACAAAATAAACAGAAAGTTGGTTCGTTTCACTTGAATGTGTATTTCAGCGTTTCAATTTTTTTATTTTGGAATTGTTTGTATTTGCGTAGTTTTGTCTATGCTTGTAAATTTTAATTTAATTAATTTAGATACATCTGGCCAAATTTTGCGTACCTACTTTATAAAACTTTTTTATTTATTCGTTTGCGATAAGGAGTGTTTATCAGGTAAAAGTTAATTAAAATTCAAAGAAATGCCGATAACGAGGATGCAGGTGTTTCGAAGAATTGCACGTTTCATCTTGGGGACGTTTGGCGCGTTTCTTCATGAATGGCGATTTATTTGAAATTCTTGAAGAAGTTTATTTTATGGTGGAAGTGAGGTTTCGTTAAATACTGACGTCAACGTAAAAACGTAGCTGCTGGTTTCGCGACGGCTGTAGAGCTTATGCTAAATTCCCAGGCATTGTTATAATAAATGTGTGCAGAACCAAGTTAACCAAAGTGGCGTAAGAAGTTTAACGCGTGGTGTCCGACTTCAGACAAGGTTTCGTTGAGTTGAGAAAGCAAGCAGTTGTAGTCCATAGCGAGGCCTTTTGTTAAGGTTTTCTTCTTATTAAAAGCTAACAGTTTCTACCATTCGAACAGCTACAGAAAATGTATCAGCTTATCATCAACCCAGTTATTTTTGTCATCTAATTCCCTGTTATAAAGCAAAGTGCAGTTCAGAAGCTGTCAGCATTTGTGTATGAGTTAAGCGCGCTTAATATCGCAAACGTTCTACGATCAGATTATTTGGATTATTCAGAAAAAGCTGTAACTTTAAGATGAAGATTGCCTATTTTAATTGTCGCCCGCCTACGTGCGGGGTAATGTGTCCAAACAAACTTTGAACGCTTTTCTTCCTTTGAGAGATTTCTTTCATGTATTTCGGAATAAATGTTTGGTTTGTGATTGCCAATTGTGTGTTTATTCGAACCCATGGACTTGTGACGCTAATAATATGTTCTATGTTATTCGCTTTTGCTTTGTTTTCTGTACTTTTAACATAAATCATCCAAATTCCCGGCTGTTGGGATTTCAACGTTGCGACTTTGCCTTAAAATCTGTCATGTTACCTCAGGGTTGCTCTGTTAATATTGTTGTTATAATTTTGATCTCAATGCGCCCTTTATTTTATGTACTTATCCTTTCTGTGCGAAATGCCCTTAAGAGAGACTAGCTCTTAGCAATTTCATACAAGGCTGACATTCTAATTAATATGTTTGTTTGGTTCTTGGTGAACCAACTCTGTGTGGAGTGTAGCATATTTGGTCTGGCCATTAAATATCCAAACTATGTGAATTTATCATAATGTTTAATGTTTATTGTATATGTTATGTGTGTCAAATATTAATTCTTTAGGAATTCCAGTGGAGCCTATGAATTTACTCTACAAACAATTATTTTGTATTACCTAATTTGTTGGTTGGTTTTTTTCTTGGTCAGTTCTTACATTTTCAACCTTTGTTCCTGTAATAATAAATAAATAAAATAAATAATAAATTTCTAACAGTAGGGACGTTTATAACTAGCAAATATACAACTAAGGAACAAAAGTGAACTATCGATATCAATTTCTTGATCTACTGTTAAATGAAGTACAGCGATGGACCGTATAAAATGTAATACACATATTCTTGATAAATATCACTTATAATTGTCATCTTTAAAGTCCTTTTATTTCTCATGTATATTAGTAATATTATGATTATACTATTTTTATTTAATCAAATGGCTAAATGCATTATTGTACCTATTATAGTACGGTGTAGTTAGTAAGTCAATAAAATAAAAAAAAATTAATAATAAATATACAAATAAATGTATTTAAATGTTTTGGTTTACTATAATTAACGACTAGATTACTTTTTATATTAATACTCTGCTGTAATGTTTAACCACATTGTTAAGTATCTTAACGGGTTGACTTTTAATTATGTTACTCCACTGTACTACAATCGCCACACACATTTTTCTAATTTTACTTTTCCACACACCTTTGATATTTATGGTTTTATTTGATTTCATTTTCCATAGTACTCCGTCGTCTTCAAATTCACCACAATTTTACACAATATAATCTTCTCAGTTTCATTGTATTGAGGAACGAGTTCATGGCCATACCAACTAAACATTTATTATGGTTACACATTTATTATATATTAATGAATAATTAATTTAATAACTTTTTCTCTTTATCCTGAAATGTCGATAATCACACTTAGTTTTAGCAGATTACCCCTACGTATACTAGGGTTATGCAATATTGCTTTAAGAAATATGAAATTACATAAAGAACTTGCGACGAATATTCGCCAGGTCTAAATAAAAGGAACAAGTAACATTTGAAATGTATAACATAAAAAATTCATAAATAATTGGTAATTTGTAGGTAATTTTGTTGTAATTAAAATAATTTGTGATTCGGTAGGAGGGTTCTTTTTTCACAGGTAATACAATAGCATCGGAAAGTAGACACTTACGATCTATTTATAAATAATATATTTCTTTCCACGGTATTTGACGAACCTAAAATCAATTTTTGTTTCTTGCTCTATTTTACTTAATTTCGTTGTTTAATTTGTAAGGGGCTTTTCACTCTCTATATATTGTTGTTATATATTAGGTATATATCTGTAAGTTAAGGAAATTTGTACCTATAAGTAAAATATCACATTGTACTTTTAACGTATTTTTATAACGAGATTGCAAATTTTCAAGCGTCTTAATGAAGCTTTTATTTAATGATTTGGATTTGCTCTTCTAGAATTGCCTGTTTCAGTGTTTGCTAGCATAAAATTAATTATCTGGGCCTGTATGGGTATTTTTAGTCTCGTTAGACATTAGTTTATTAATTAATATATAATAAATCAGTAGAATATAAAAATAATAAAATACTTTATTTTTGGTGTAACTGTAATAGTTTGTTTGATTACATTGTTAACTTCCTTGTAAGGGGGGTAGAAAAGGTTTCTTTCGAAAGCACGCTAATATTAAGGTTGGGTAGTCTCACCAGATTACTCGAGTATAAAATTGCAGAAATTAATTTGAGTTAATTTATTTTCAAAGTACAATCTCTAATTATTAATGTAACTTTACGGATTATTTCCTTTCAATTTGTAAGAATGATTTAAATAAATAGAACCAGGAACCTAAAGCCTTTATCAACAATATTGTAACTCCCATTACAAATTGCAAAAAGAGCAGTAACCTCAATTCTCATATAAATTACTATTACTGTAAGTATGTCCGGCAGGAGGTACTAATTCAAACCTATTCGAACTATTTGAGAACTTTACGTACCCCCTTAAAATATCATGTAAAGTAGTAGATGCTCTTATCGCTTACACATTACTTTTGTACAACTTTAGTTAATATTCTGGCTTATATTCACTTTCACCATTCGTCAACAATGCTGTTCCATGTCCGAAGGTTTAATTTTTAATTAATCTCTTATATTTCATTCAGTTTAAATCCGTCATAGAAATACTACAAAGGCCTATCTTTTGATTTTTATTAAATATTTGAATTGAATACGTAACATAATATCGCTTTTGTTTATAATTCCCGAAACTTAGTGGTGTAAATGCCTCCGATGGAGGTGTGGTTCGAAGACAGATTTAATTAAATTTAACGTTGTCGAAATTATGCATTGTACTTAATTATAATTACAATTTAGCCCTTGTGAAATTACGCGTTCCGCTGCCAATTATATATAATTAGAATTAAGTTTGCCTAATACGCAAGCTGCTAGTAAATTATATTAACTGAAAGAATCCTTTTGATTGTTTCTCTTATAATTTTATCACTTGCACTATGCCTTGAAATGTTTCAAAGGTCGATTAATTTTTAACTTGTATTATTAATATTTCGAAGCCGTTCGGATATTATGACATCTTGTAAGTTTTATCACTCTTGTGAGACAAATTTGTAATCGTACAACATTTTAGGCCTGATGATGGCTTGTTAGCCGAAACATGTCGCATTACAATTAAAGATTATTCCAAGTGTATGGGGAAGGTTTTGTGTTCACTTTCTAATAAGTTTCAAAGAACGTTGTACTGATTTGGGTTGGTTGTAAAAGGTTATGTACAGTTGACAGTAAGGTCAATTAGGTGTCTGTAAGTCAGGCTGAACTACACCGATTGCAATAAAGACGTTATTTATTCCGCCAACTTTGAGTTCGGTTAGGTAAACCATGTCTATATTTAACCCCTACTACCAGCCCGCGTTCCCGTGGAGACTCGGTCTCGAGTACTGTTGTTTATCAGTCGCTCGTAGTAGACCGAAAACTTAAGGACGCAATCAACGAAAGGAGTTTACCGGAAAACATAAAATGCCATACAAAGCCAATAAAATCTGGCCCAAAAGAGCGGAAAGTCAGGTGAGGTTGCGATCTGTTCGCGCCGTCGGTTTTAGCGATAGAGGTGGTGCAAGTAGTATAGAAATGCTTAGTAGGCACTCATCTAAATAAGTCAGAAAAGTCAGAACCATTGTCGATGTTCGAAGAGACCTAACACGGTTTCAAGCACTGCCTTTGATTATGTGCGGTCTGTCGCTTTGGTTTGGTATTTTCTATTCGGGGACATCTGTACCTCGATTCTGTGGTAATTTGTAACACTACGAATCTGCCCTTCGATGCGACTCTGGTCGAGGTTAGTAGCAATTTGACCACAGTTTGTTCAGATTATTTTGTTCAGATGATGAGTTACGAAAATGTTAATTAAGAAATTAACCAACATGTATTTCATTTACCTTGTCCCTGTGCTACTTCAAATAAAAGAACTGACAAATGACAACCTCTAAAATGGTAACGTAAAATCCTACAAGCGTAACGTAAAATCTAGTGTAATTATCCCCGTCCCACTACTGTACGAAGTGTATTTATTACTATAACATTTCCTCTTACTCAATGGATTAATGCATCTGTATTCTGTAACTATACGCACTTACTTGAATAAATGTGTGTACACTAAAAATTCCGGCAAACAAAATAATAAGATGTAAGTAACAATAATCTATAATATCTATAAATAATTAAATAAGTAAATCTACAAATAAGTTTATATATTTATGTTGAACCTGACCGGTATGTTTGGTT
>NW_022170249.1:20719347-20749859 GCF_008802855.1 Photinus pyralis
GGTGACCTCACGAAAAGAGTATACTGTAAGGGGAGCCCGCATTTTTTCGAATTTTAGATATACGTAAAATTGCATATGTACCGCTTTATAGGAAGAGTAAGCGCGAGTAAAGCAAGAGTTTGGGGTGAATATTTTATAATTTGAATTGGTGTTTATAATTTTTAACGGCCTACTAATTACTGACGGTCATACGAATGATGACAACAGCTTTTTGTTCAAAAATGGGGCATGATTTATGATTGGTGCCATTTTTATTTGTTTGGTGTTGAACAAATTTTATTTTTTACATTTATGACACCCAACACGAATCAACTTTGTTTTCGTGGCTGTCTGATTATTAGAATTTGTACTCGACGAGTTTAGTATATTTCGTATGGATGAATGTACAGAAAATCTTTAAATTTTGAATTTTGTCCCTCCCACCTCCCTTTCATCAATTTTGAAATAAATCTCCAAAACATAAAATTGCAGCCAAAAGTAGATCACTATAATATATGAAAGTGCAGTTTTTGAAGGGTACTAGTACCGGCACGTAAGAAGACCACAGCGGGTGATCTTTCGCCTTCTTACGTGCCGAGTACAGCATCTCCATACAAAAAGTATCCAAGGCATATCGAAAGAATTCTATTCTAATATCAATGCATAATTAGAAATTTGCCAAACCAATGAACGACATGTCAAAATGAGTATCATAAATGGTTAATATTATTTGCAAACTGTTAGGTATATATAACAATTTTCACAAATAATAGACAATCAAAAAGCACACTGCCTACATGAACTAAAAAATAAGTATCGCCACTTATGAGTTTAGCTTCTGCATTACAGGTATTATTTGCCATGAAGTTTATATTTTATACAATTGTAAAATATCTTTTCAATCGCCATGGAAAGAAAGCTATTTTTTTAAGCTTTAAGCCCTACCATAGACTATCCGATCACGTGTCATTCTTTTGTTTCAAATTTAAGCGGGATCTGTGTTTTAATGATGGGATTTCAACGTTTCCACTTTGCCTTAAAATCTGTCATAATATCTTCGAACCTGGGGTGGGTTAATATGCATACATAACCCTATGCGTTTAAAAGGATTTGGTCTCAAACCACAGCCAGTAGAGCGAGGGCTTTCCAAGAATAATAATAATGAACAATCATTTCTAATGCAAAGTAGGTAAATTTGTTTAAAGGTATATCATTTATCACACTGGATGTCATTTTTATTCAAATCAATACAAAGTTATTTAAGTACAGAAAATGAAGAATTATTTCAGTTCACCATGCGATGTACCACAGAGGTCCATTTTGGGAATTACATCGTTTTAATTTATATTACCATCACCGATGACCCAATACCCGCATGAAACAAGTAAGTATATACCTACTTTGTTTGGGACATATCATTGGGTGATCAGACATATTACTTAGAACTAACCTCGATAGTACCTATATGCAAAGGGGACCTTGCGAAGCATATCGATAAAGGGTTTTACGGACATAAAAATCTAAAAAATTATCAATGTGTGACTCAATATTCTTTACTACTAAAGCAAAGGTTATTTCAGTAACATTGGAAATAGCACAAATAGTGCACTATGTGGTTCATACAAAATAATACTACTTACAACCTTTAATTAAATAATTAATTAATTAAAAATTAATGTCATAAAGCCTATTCTTTGAACCCTACATTAGGTATGTTACTACTATTTAAAAATCCTACGTAGATTTCTTTAACCGCATTAAGATACAAAGGTCACATTGGAACAAAATGGCGGAATTGGCTGATTCACGAACTTGGCCGAGATATTTATGAGTTACATATCAACCTTTAGAGGTTGGTCGAAATTGGTTCATAATTACGAAACTCAAAAGTGTTTCTTGGGAGTGATATATATAAACCTATAATAAACATATAAATATACTGGTACTATTGCAATAGGTAGATAGAAATCTACCTAAAACAAGAAAATAAAGATCCAGGGGTCTTGTGAATTACAATTGTACGTTTTAAAAAACAAAACACTCGCCTTTTCTTAAAAAATATGCTTTTTTTCTATTTTTGAAAAGTGATGCTCAGATTGTCCATTTTTTCTAACTTTAAGCTTTCACAGTAACGACTGTACAGCATCACTATGGTTTGTTAACGAAGTTTATACTTAAAAAGTATATTTTCCATAAATATGGACAACAATTTTAAATTTTGAATTTTGTCCCTCCCGCCTCCCTTTCATCAATTTTGAAATAAGTTTCCAAAACGAAATTGTAGTCAAAAGTAGATAGCTTAAGCAAAGTATACACATATAATCAAAATCACTATAGGGCATTATTACAACGTCATACATAAGCCGACTCACTAGGTCAAAGAAGCAGCCAATCTATTGTTTTCAAAATGGTTATCCTATACACGCTAATAATAATCAAGCAAAACACACTAATTGCATAGATAAATAAAAAAATATTCTCTGCTTATGAATTCACCTTCTGTACCTACGCGAAACATTATTTGTCATGTAGTTTTTATTTGATCCCAATTATTCCTGTGGTAGAATTAACAACTTTTATTTGTCCTTCAAACAGCATCGCTTCAAGCTAATGAGTGTAACATCCTAAAATCCCTAGGTACAGCTTCTTGATGCAGAATCAGTAATATTAAAATAAGGCACAGTCCGGTGTAGGCGCGAATTTAAACTGATTTAGTGAGTTAATGCGAGTTAGGGGAATTTTTTCCCAAGTTAGATTTAGATATTAAATGTCTTAGGGTACCTAAATAGCTTTGTGAAATAGATTCATGTAAGATGTAAAGGGTAGAATATTGTCCTTGTCAGTTTCGTGTTAAGAAAAAGTTTTGGGTGATATTGTATATGTGTAAAGGGTCATGTGTACCGCTTCATATGAAGAGTGAGCGCGAGTAGGTTTAACGACGAGACAACGAAGCGCGTTTCGAATGCGTGAGTTTTGAGCAGAGATAGCATGAACCATCCAGTTTAGTTGATTCCCTTTTATGTAGCGCTGCGGCCACAGATTGGATAAGAATTGGGCTTGCGATTGGTGAAAAGGGGACGCTGGTCGCGAAAATTGCGGTGGTTCCGTTTTAGATTAGCAGCTACAGCTTAAGCAGGTAGTTCGAGCATCACTCTCCTTACAGTAAGGACTTTTGCGGAAATTTTAATTGCGAAAGGATCGAACTAAACTTTTTAAAGAAAGTAAATGTTAGTGAAATCATTGCGGCAGAT
Source organism: Photinus pyralis (assembly GCF_008802855.1). Lineage (NCBI taxonomy): Eukaryota > Metazoa > Arthropoda > Insecta > Coleoptera > Lampyridae > Photinus > Photinus pyralis. The sequence continues at coordinate 20,722,578 of NW_022170249.1, forward strand.
TAAGTGAAGAGAACATTTTAAGAAAATTAATCTCAAGCGGATAGCTCCAACCTCAAAGACGCTTAGGGGTGTTGTGTGTGTATTAATCAAAATTAGAATTTCAACCGGTACTATACATTTTTTGTGACTAGATGAAAGACGGGGTTCCTAAATAAAATTCAGGCGTCAAAGAAAACTACGTTCATTACAGTAGCAGATTTTCTAATTCGCATTTTGTAATTCGTAACCTCGTACTAGCTTCATGTGAGTGGTTTTCTCTTGCAGTTTTGAGCAACACAAAATTAATTTCCTTTACAATTACGCTAACTAAACATAGAAAAGCTATACTCGCACGAAATAAAATATTTTACGCGTGCATTACGTAATCTAAGCGGCACTAATTAATCCATTAACAACAAAGACACACCTTCACATCAGGAAACCGTATAAATCCGCTAAGGAAATCTGGTCAGAACGCAAGACAACTCTATTTACATATTTCGGACCATTGTTGATTCCTGTCAACTTCATATACCACGAATACGACCTTCGACGGCGACGTAGGGAAATCTTGAATCAAGACAATTTCTATGAGGATCGAAGCAACGTCAATAGAAGACGAATAGAGGTATTGTAAAAATTTCGTTACTCTGGTTTTTCAATCGTAATGATTTCAATTTACCTACTGTTCAATAACTCATTTTGTATCTATTAATTTAAGTAGTTTAAATTTTAAAGAAAAGCTCCGTTTTCAATTAGTCAACAAGATTTCGATTTATTGCATATTTTTGGGAAACTTTAACTTTGAGTTAGCCAGGTTTTTTCCTATGTTAAGGGACGTCCAGTGCACGAGTGTTTTAATTTAACAGGGTCACATTCGGATGCCCTCTTCTTGGTGACCTCTTTGTACATATTAAATCACGATATAATTAAATTCACGACAAGTTTTTATGTAAACATATTATGAAATCTGTCAACCAGAAGATGACTAGGAGGTAGTGCAAAAATGATGACTATCAGCACGAGTTGAGAAAGTGCAAAGTAGAACAAGTAGGTAACTATATTATTACTAAGCATATCAAGACTACCAGACATGTACAGCCGTCTCTATTTAATGCAACACAAAACATTACCTGTTAGTAGTTTTTAAAAACAAGAAAATTAAGATCTACGTAGTCATGCGTGCGGATATAGCACAAAAGACGTCCAGTTTCTATTTCGAAATTCATGATAATCTTTAGGGTTAGTTTGCCTTTAGTAGATGTATGTTGAATAAATTAATGCCTACTTTTGAGACTTAATGTTCGTAATGTTTTTCAGTAGTTGCGAGATAGTACACTTTCTAAATTTTGAATTTTGTCCCTCCCACCTCCCTTTCATCAATTTTGAAATACGTTTCCAAAACATAAAATTGTAGCCAAATTTATGTACACTAGGTAAATTTATTATAAGCAATTTTTCAAAAGTATCAAGACAAGAAATATGATCGATATTCACTGAAGCGAACAAGTAAGAGATACATGATACAATCCATTGTAAGTTCAAAAGCACCACATTCCACATTCATTAAATATAAGAAAATTAACATTTTACAATTCCATACAGAACTTGATACCAAACCTGTCAAGCGAATGTGAAAGCAGCAGAACATAATGGTGTTACCAAACCTATTTTAATACCTAGGTACACATTGCAATTATCACACAACTAAGCAAGCAATACATTACTTAATTAAATCAATTTCACACCATGTAAGTAGTTTTAATTGCATTTGTTTTATAATTTACCACTGTAGGTATTTACTAGTGCTCGAAGAAAGAGAAGCTATACTTTTCAGGGTAACGGACCCATGCTATTTCTTATTTAGTGGTTATTCGGTGAATATTCAATATGGTAAAAAGTACAAATAATAGTCGTATAGGTCTTACAGTTACTAAGCAAGCAAACAGTTTGAACCATAAGCCCACATCAAGTCAGTTTGTAGAACAAGCAGTCTAATTAATAAGTGTAGGTAATAGCAACCTTATACACAGTGATCAGTGCAGTTATTGCTACCTTGGAACATAGAAATTTCATGCACAGATAATGGTAGTAACATCGCGCATCAGTTAGTGGGAGCTGTGACAAATGAGTAGGTATTTTGGGAGCTGAAAAACAAAGTTTCCATCTCCAGCAGCATGTTCTCCCACGAAGAACCGCGTCCAAGCTCAAGATAAGTCTCCTTTCCTGCGAGAGGGCATCATTCATCATAATCATAAAAAGCTGGTGGCGCACGAGTTGGATCACGTCTGGCTATATTCACGGAAAATTTTTCATCACCCGCCACCCCAGGCGAAAAAGAATTCAGTATTTTTTGTACTAGGTATATCAATTGTTCATATTTGTTTGTTTCAACGATTCTTGACAATTATTACTTCTTATTGAGAACTTTTTCTAGTTCATTTGACGTTGATTTAATTACTTATATTTCAAGCACCCCGTATATATATAATTATTTTTTGTCTTAGATTAAGTGTCTTTAAGCGAAGGCTTTGGCGATCTAGACGAAACTCTTGCAATGACGGCCGCAAGCAGCATGCTAAAAATTAGAAATCCACCGTAGACTGGTGAAGAAGATAGACGCAATTACGGATCAAGCGTATAAAATCGCAAATTGGGCAAGCGAATACCAAAGTGATTATATTAGTATGCATCTGCAAATAGATACCAACCGACGGAACATGTTAATCGACCATTTTTGCATTACATGTAACATTGCACAATACAAACTGAATGTATGTGAGAGAATTAACCGCATCGAACTTAGCTTGTTGCATGAGGTGTGAGTAAGCCCAATCAAGAACCAGCAAATATTTAGGGATTTCAAGCACCTGCTGCTAATCCTAGACAATAATAAACGAATGTTTTTAATTGCTAATTGCATTTGCTTTGCTCAATGCGTAAGAACATACTGTGTATATGCATAGTGTAGCGAATATTCTAGATATCCAGACTTCGGGTCGCCACCTAGCGCCCATCAAGATAAGTTACCAGCGATACGAAACGGAAGCGGACATACATAATTCGTTCGCTATTAAGCAAATTGAATCGTGTTTAAGTTAAGTTCCAACATCGATGCCGCAGTGATAATACTGACATTCGCGCTCTATAAGTGAGGGTATAGGTATAACACCTGTTATAAATCAATCTATTGAAGGACAGTTATAAATTCATTAATAATTAATTGTACATAAACAAATAACGTAGGTAATTTAAATTATGTTACAATAGTTTGTTTCAAAATATAAAAGCTTTATGCGGTTACTAATAATTGCCACGTAAATAATACAACTAACGCGTGTTGCGTTCAAATAAAGGGCATATTCAAATAAGTAGATATTAGTATTCAATATAATAATAAACTGTTCACGTTAAGCGAGTCATATTCTTTTAGGACAGTTAGATACAAACGTTTGATTTGCATTAAATATGGTATATTTTTACTGCTTTAGTTATTGAATAAAGCATCCCCCATACAAACTTAAATCGCTACAAACAAGCACACAAACCTCTAGCTCTAGATTATAACCAACAAACTTCAATTTTCGGAATTGGGCATCAAAGAAAGACATGCTTAAAACTACCAATACAATACCAATACAGCATGCAGTTTACATAATTTTCAAGTGCGCGAAGAAGCACAGTTGAGCAAATACATAAACAGTGTTATGGGTATTTAAACAATGTCAAGAGAGAACGAAGATTCAATGTTATTCCATTAATTGGAATTCCTATAAATTGTAAAATAAATCAAAACGTCGCACAATGGTTCTAAATCCCGAAAAACGAGACAAAAGTAAAAAAAGAAAGTTTTTTATGGTGATTTTTAAGTTAATTCGCGATTCAGATTAACAGTGAGACCTCTGGTGGCAGCACGTTGTAATTAATATTGGTGGGATAAAACCCGCATTTGGTTTATTTACAATGGACAATAGTAATCAATATTGTCGTGTTTACGGCTGTACAAGTAAATACACCTTAAAGAGCAAGAATAGTTTAGATAAGAAATCGTCGTCAAACGCATATTTCCAAAGTCTTTAATTGTAAACAGTGCAATTAAATTATACAACCAACAATAATAATAAGTTAAAGAATCATAATCTAGCGCGTAACATTTCCAAAATCTTTAATTGTGAACAGTGCAATTCCACAAGAAAAAATAGGTGATATTATATCATTCTTCGACACACTCCGTTTTTAATAACTTTCTATCACTGTTATCACGGTAAGCGTTCGTTACGATCAGTTCTATTAATTATAAGGGGGGCATTGTATTGTTTTCCTGCCTTTAACTTTCCCGCAGATTCCGCTAACTAATATACGCCTGGTTGCTTATATTTCCGACAGGGAATTGTATGATTTGCCGAGTGTTTAATTTCCCTTTTAAATTTCCCAGCTGTGCCCGTAACAGCCCTGGAGTCTGTTTCCTCCAAGCGAGTCGAACTGTGGCTACCGAGTTTTGTTGGAAAACTTCGAAACCGTTCCTACCACTGATCCTGACCAAAGGGTGGGCCGCAATATTAGATCCGCCATTTTGCTTTTTTGAAAATGTAACGTCAGCTTCTTAATTAGTGCGCTCAAAAACTCTGTACCGACTTTCATGTAAAAACAACAAATTTTTGGCCGTCATATTGAATCCACCATTCGGTTTTTTTGAAATCTCATATCAGATACTTAAGAAACGCATTTAAAAACCCTGATATATATTCTTGGAAAAGTCGAACGATACCATCATATTTTGGTCAGCTTTTCGGGATTCGGAATCCCTCCATGTCATCGCACCGCGCCGTTGCAAATGACGCCTGAATTGAAAAGGCTAGCGTGAACGATTAATCATATTAAAACGCGAAGACTCACAATAATCATTAATAATAAATAAAATAAAATAATGGAATATAATTAAATAATTTTACATTGTCTGATTTTTTGCGTACTCAGAGGAGCAACTTGATGCGTAGATAGACGTTGTGATACCATTTTTGAGTGTGTCGTTTTTTCATTTGTGTACAATGTAATGATTAATTCTTTCAATTTCCCGTACACTATAATTAAGTCTACCTTCTAATTACATTAATAATAATAATAACTTTATTGTCTGTGATCACGCATAACCTTGACATAGACATCGTCATACATTCAAACATTTATGGACATTTAAAATTTTAAAAAGTCAATTAGGAACAGTGTAAATGCTAAAGGACATGTTACAATTAAAAATCACTCATTGAATAAAAACAACGTTCGACTAAGTATTTTTTTAGATTCGTTCGATACTTCTTAATGTTTGTGATGTTTTTAATATATAAAGGGAGTGCATTGTACATTTTAACTGCATTGTAATATGGACCCCTTTCATACTTCGCTGTGGAATGGTAGGGTATGGTAAGTATCTCATTGTTGCGTGTATGATAGTCATGCTTAGCATTTAATGGATGAAAAATATGACTATTCATTTTCACGAAGATGCAAAGCTTATATATGTAAATGCTAGGAAATGATAAAATTTTCCTATTGATGAAAACATTCCTAAGAGAAATTGTCGGTTTTACATTAAAAATTAATCGCATTATCCTTTTTTGTAGGATGAAGACTCTGTTTTTGTCGACAGCTGCCCCCCAGGCAACAACGTTGTATGCTAAATGAGGATATGCGAGCGCGTAATACACAGTAACTAATGAATTTATGTCAAGACATGATTTCAAGTTTCGTAACACATAATAAGCCCTGTTAAGTTTTTTACACACATTCTTAATATGTTGGTCCCATGACAAATCGTCATCTATCAAAATCCCTAAAAACTTAGTATTTAGACTAACACTTGAAGTTTCGAGCTCTTGCTTAGCCCTACCAAAGTTCACACACACAGTTTTATTTGCATTTAATACAAGTTTGTTAGCACTACACCAGGAATGAAATTCCTCGTCCACATGTTTAATAGTACTTGTTAAACACTCTAGGGTCTTCGCTGATATAACGATGGTTGTGTCGTCGGCATAGCTGATCACCTTCGCACTTGTCACATGATTTGGCAAATCTGCTACGTACAATAAATATAATAGCGGGCCCAACACTGAACCCTGAGCGACCCCTAAGGTAACATCAAATTTGTCGGATTTAACACCTTCGATGTCCACATATAGTTGCCTATTTGAAAGGAACGATTTTATCCACAGCAGTTTATGGCAGATATTCTCGCAATTAATCGTATCGAAAGCTCGACTGATATAAAAAAATAGGACAGAGATATACTTTTTTTGTCGAGTTCTTCATAGATGAAAGTAAGTAGATCGAAGGTAGCGCTTTCTGTAGATTTCCCAGGTCGGAAACCATGCTGGCTGGCCGGTAAGATGCTAAATTTGTTGACGAATGAGATTAATCGGTTATAAACGATTTTTTCCAACAATTTCGAAAAGACGCTCAACAATGAGATAGGGCGATAGTTTTCTATTCTTGTAGGGTCTTCTGACTTGAATACAGCTATTACGCGCGCAGTCTTTAATGCACTAGGAAAAATCCCACGAGCAAGAGATTCATTATATAGCATAGTTATGATCGGTAGAATAGAAGTCAAGACATGATCCAGTACCTTCACTGTTATTTTTTTAACTTGTGGTTTACACAATTTTTAAACTCAACTTAATTTGTTTAGGTTATATAATAAAGGGGTTTAAAAAAACAAGGAAAACAGAATTACGTCGAAATGCGAAATTTTATTCCTTTATATCTTTAACCTTTTTTATACTGATAGCTATACTACACAACATTAAAGTAAATTTCTTGTTGGGACCGTAATAATATTTCTCATTCGCCCTGTTTTGTAACGAGCGTCCGTATGTGCAGAAAATTGTAGTTTGGTAAAAATGCATAATCTAAATATAGATACTCAACCATAATCATGTGAATGCTTGTTTAAGCATTGTAAGAAAATCAATGATTTCGTTTATTCATAACACAAGTTTGTTGTGTTTTAATTAACCGCTAAAAGGGAATTAGAAATATAACCTAATAATTGCGATTAGGAAATGTAATTTTAATTCAGATGTAAATAAAGTAAATAAATATTTTGGGATGAGATAAATGAAGCGGGTCATTGTGATTAAACTAAGAGCAAGAGCAGCGAATTAAGTTTGTCGTAACGGAATGTTGAAGAAAAAAAAGCGGAGTTACATCATTAATCGTATTAAGAGGAAGCGCTTATTGGGTGAGAATTTGCAAAGGCGATATCTATAAATATCAGTGTAAATTGTGACACAGCAGTATTCGTTAAACGGCGTTACATAGTGCCAAATCTTCGGCGGTCGTTTTCGCAAAGCACGCCCTGCAATCTTAAGTTAAACGTGCTCCTATGCTGTAATCGTAATATGTACTAATGATGCTTCTCTCATTTACTTTATTACAAAATAGATCTAGATTTACATCGACACCCTAAAAAGCTTATACTTGTAATATTAATTTTGTGAAATTCTAGTATTTCTTTTTATTTATATTATCAACCTTTTTAATGCTTCCTATTCTTAAAATATTCACAATTAATAATCGCGCAATTATGGCGGATACGCAAAGTCAGTTTAGATAGGCTGGTTTCCCTATTTCAAAGGTATTTTAATCCAAAACACAATCTAACGCTTTTAAAAAATCATATTAGGTATAGTATGATATTCCACAACATTAGAAAACATCCATGCTAAACATACACCGAGTTCAAGTAATAACTAGATTAGACGTGACTAATACAAACAAAGAAACATATATGTATATCGAGCACAACGTCCATGCAAAGTTAGTAGGTGTTTTGAAAACTAGTGCATGTATGTGTAAGTAGTTAACCATCGGCTTGAGAAAAAGTAAAGTACAAAAATAATCTTGTCATAGAAAAGTTTATGTGAGAGTTCGTCCACAAGTAACACTAGTAACAAAAGAATGAAAGCGCTTTGAGAAACACCATGACGTCTCCATGGTTTTGGTTATTTATATATTTTGCACTATAACAAGGTTCTACTCACAATTATTAAGCGAGATAAACAAAAAGCGAAAGGCGAGCGAAAAACGATTTAGTACCTACTGATTTATTTACCACGTATTGTTTATAGTTTCATAGTTCCTTGAGTCGTAGTTCAGTAAACATTCTTATGGATATCTATTGCCTTTGATAAATCACATTTCAATTTTTGTACATAAAAATTAATATTTGATGTATCGTTGCAAAGGTATCTTTAGAATGGAATGTAAGGTAAAGCGTGTAAGTACGCGAAAGTGGTGCGCGAAGACTAGATTAGCATTCGTCGCCTCGCGAAGCGAAACGCGCTAGATTTGCCATGGAATGTAACGGACTCCCATTTTTCCATTTCAAATTGAATTGTAATTAATTGCTTCTTACTGAAAAATTTGTCTAATGTATAGGTTTTTAGAGTGTAGCGGAAATAGCGTTAATTATACAGTGTAGTTTATTTCTAGCAAGTGTGGAATGCTTACGCCGAAGTGCACGGTCAAGAAACATGGGCATTCGTAGTCGTAAGCCTGCTGCTTGCGATTTAAACCACGAATTGAAATAAGTTAGAGAAATTAACAAATTAATGCATATTTTCTTAAGCGCAGGTCGTCCATTTCGGCCAAGTTAATAAGTAATTGTGAATACCTAAAAGTGTCCATTTAAAAGTGCGTAAATAAGAGTGACTGGAAGCAAGTTCGCGTTCATTAGCTGATATCAACAAAAAAATGTGATATTTCCGAAGCTTGCGTTTTTCTTATTAGCCAGCATATTTTGTTCAGCACCTAGCGCGTGTTTTTGAAAGTACTAAAATTATATTTTTATATTTGCAGTTACTCTAATAATCGGTAAATAAACTTAGCAGCGTATATCTTCGTATGTATTGAATTTAAATTTGATTATTTGAATTCGTTAGTTTAGGATTATTCGTTTCCATTAATTATTACTAAAGTAGATTGAATTATTGATTTAGTGGAATATTCTCTTTCATTGAGGAGTAGTTTTGTTATTCGTTCTAGAGAGGTTGTAAGGATTTGTTCTTTTATATCACTGTTGCCTAATAAATGTAATTCAGATTTAATAAGCTTTTTGGAAGTAGCTTCACTGTCCTAAATTCTACACAGAAAGTAAAAAGGTTCCTATATGAGAACTCTCCAAAACATAGTGGAGTATAATATTTTTTCCAAATTTGGGTGACGAATTTCTAATGATTAATGGGTTTATAGTGAAGGAAAAATCTATTGAACTAGCTGAAAAGTAAAAGTACTGAACGAGTACAGCGAGTTTATCAACGCTGGCGGCTTCAACACAGTGATAAGTTACTAATTTTATTAGGTACTTGTGCTTTTATGGGAATTATTGGTGAATTAAATTAGGTCGCGTATAGTTTCGAGCGTAGTAATGTACGTTAAAATTAATAATCTAAATTTGTTCATTTAGAATTTTAATTATCTAATAATAAATAGTAATTATAATTAACATTAAAATCGTTGTATTGTTTACTAGGATAGTTCAAATTATCTAGCTAGCAGGAATATTTTAGTTCAGTTTAGAAATTATGTTTTTGTCTTCTGTGAGTGACTGCAAGAATTTGTTTTAATTTTCGTATATTAATAAACGTATTCTGTTTGTTCGTCATTCATGATGGTTATTGCTTCTTTACAAAGGGAGTAAAAAGGATTTATTTCTAAGAGACACAAGTTGCAGAATTTCCACCGGAGAAACCACGCGTGGACCCACAACCCAAACACAAAACTCTCTCTGTGTATACAATTTTTCTATTGGAAAACTATTATCCTTTCGCTACAGTTAGTTTAGTAACAATAGACCATACACAACCTGGTTGATAAGTGAGTAAAAGTTGAGTTTTTCAAGTAACACCGGTATACCAACTCGATAAACCAAGAATTCTGTACAAATGTTAAAATCATCTTTATCAACAGCACTGCCATTTTTTAAATCTTGCTTATATTCGCATTCTTCACTTTACAAAACGAATGTTCGTAGACCTAATAATTGACTTAAGTATAATCTTTGTCGATGTTCGGTCGTATAGCACTATTCAAAGAGCTACGCGATTTTAAACATCTTTCTATAGGCAATGAGACTGTCAACCAAGATGCGCTTAATTTGAAGTAAATTGAAACAGAAACATCTACTATATGTACCGGTGTTAGTTGATCAAGACAGAAAATAAAAAAACGTTTAGGAGAATTCTCAAAAAGAGTTAACGTATAAATATGAGTGCATTTAGTGAAAATCGAGCATTCGTTAGACCGCGATAGGTACTGAATCTGTGCAAGTTGTCGGCGCAGAACGCGTCATGCATTTTAAGTTAAAAGTTAAAACATCCAATACACCTCACATCGACCTACCACCAGATCGCAGCCGAAAATCACAACGATATTTTGTCCAGAAGCATTTGCTCATCGAGAAGATCAACAACAACCACACCTTTTTGGGAATCTGTAAGCGGTCCGTGTAAAATTCACCTCAGACCAATTGCAAGGCGATGGAGGCAATCATACCGATGCCAATCTCAATTTATGCCGAAGAAAAGATTAAAACGCATCTAGTACTGCAAGTCCCTGAACAATATAAGTATCTATGAACAATTATGATTCGTACGCGTTGTAGTTTGCGTTATTCGAGTTCGCGTATTTTTGTAAAGACAATTTAACCACCTATTTGTAATTGAATATTGTTTTAAAATGCAACATAACCACCTTGGACATTCGACAACAAATATTTTACTTCTATATTATATATATAATTCTATATTCTACTTTCTTTATAACTTGGTTAATAACAATGTAGATTGTAGTGCATTATTATCAATTTTATGTTTTTATAAACCACAACGTTGTTCCCGTAGCCATTTAACATGTTATTGTAAAACAGCACATTCCAACTTGCCCCCAAAATCTCCAATTTTTCAAACGTGTCATACCTTTAATCACATTTCTGAACATGATGATATAAATCACAACTCTTTTATGCACATATAACAGTTCGTTATTAACATAATTTATTATTTACTTTTATTTGCGATTTATTTTATTTTATTATTTTTCTATATTTCACTGCTACATTATATGTTATCTTAGGTATTATTGGTTATTTTGTTATACTATCTACACAATGTTTTGTTTTATAAATTAAAATAGTTTGAACTTATGTTATTAACTCTTTGTCTTGTAAATGGATATCTTGTCTACGCAATAATAATAAATAATAATACGATGTTTGTGAAATTCTAGTTTTTCTTTTAATTTATGTTATTTTGTATGGTCTTAAACATTTATAATTTATAAATATGAGCACCATTATGGCGGATACACAAGGAGTATAAATGTTCTCGAATACAGTCCACCAAAGGCGACCTTCTGTCACATAAATCATAAATTAATATAATTTATCACAATATAAAAAATGAAATGACACCGATTTACACCGACTTACAAGTTACGTCAATTGCAGGCCACGTATTTGGAAAATACATACAGAAAACGTCTTTGTCAATATACTGTTGTGTAAAGAACGTTATAATAATAATAATAATAATATATATTTGACGGACAGTATCCATTATAAAAATTACAAATATCTTAACCATACAATTTATGTTCCAGTTCTCTCCGGAACTTCGAAAATGGTACACTAAACATGTTAATATTAAGTCCGTTTGCATCTGAGCAAATCTTATCAATTGGTGTAAACATGGCGTAATTAGTTCTATGCATATTAATGTAAAATAATTTCTTGCTGCTAGTTCTTTTGATGGGTGCCAGAAAATTTAGACTGTGTAGTAGTTCACTAGCATGAACTTCTCCATTTAATAATTTAAACAAGAAGATCTGCTCAGCTGCTTGTCGACGAAGATTTAATGGTTTGATGTTTACCATGACCCTAATTAGTGAGTAGTCTATGCTATCAACATTAACTCCTAATTTGTATGCCAAGAATCTTAACGGCTTATTTTGTACTTTTTCTAGTCTAACAGAGTGAGTTACATAATATGGTGACCAGACAATTAAACAATATTCTAGAATGCTACGGACAAAAGCTATGTAAACAGCTTTAATGCAAGACACACGCTTAAGCATTCCACACGACCTTTTCACAAACCCTAACATCTTTAGTGCTCTATTAACAGTAATATTGATGTGATCAGTAAATGTAAGTTATGTAGTTATGTAGACGTTATTTCGGTTTAAACGCGAAAAACAATGACAGGACATCCTGTATATGAGAATATTTCAATTTGTTAACTAAATTTGGGAGATTATTTACGAAATAAGTCCAGAGTAGGTTCGTTTTATTTGAATTTGTATCCCAGTATTGTTTTTCCTATTAGAAATGTTGTAAATGCTTCATTCTTTGCAAATGTTACCGTTTTTGTAATTTATTCAATTTAGATAAGGTATTAGAAGTAATCCACATCTGGTCGTTTACGATAAGGAGTTTTATCTGGCGAAAATTAATTAACGCACGTGTTTTATCGTTGTTAAAAGATAACGAAGACGAAGAATTGTGCGTTTCATATTGAAGAAGCGATCCGTTGTTGATCGGCGAGTTATTTGAAAATTCGTAAAGGAGTTTATTTGATGGTGGAAGTGGTGTTCCTTTAAATACTGGAGCCAGCGACTAAACGAGGCTGCTGCTGCAGTCAGTTTTCGCAGTCAACCCTATTTGTTCTGTTAGAGACGCAATTCGTCATTTTTTATAATAAACTTGTGCAGACGCAAGTTAACCAAAGTTGTGTAAGAATTTTAACGCGAAAATAATTTGTCGAGTGGAAACAAAAGCAGTGCAGTACAACAAGGCATTTTGTTAAGGTTCTTAGTAAAAGTTTCTACGGCTCGAACGGCTACCAAACTAAATTTGTTCATGTTATTCATCAATCCAGTTTTGTTCGTCATCTAATTCTGTTATAAAGCAAAGTGAAGTTCAGAAGTTGCCAGCGTTTGTGTGTGAGTTAAGTGCGCCCTATATCGCAAATCTTGTACGATGAGATTATTTGGATTTCCTATTAAGAAAAAAAACTGCAAGTAATTTTAAGAATTGTTATTTTATTTGTCGACCGCTTGCGGGCGGGGTAATGTCCAAAACAAGCTTTCTAGGCTTTTCTTTTTCTGTATTTCGGAATAAATTTTTGTCATTGTCAATCGATTTTTTGTGTGTTTATTCGAATGCAAGGTACGACCTAGATAGAGATTTGTCAGATGTTTTTTCTATTCATGTCCAAGAGTTATTTCATGTGTTACTCAAAAGTTGTTTAATAAATTCTATGGAACATTGGGACTTTTTTTATAGTACATATGTACGAAACACATTATAAAATTCTATGTTTCAAGCGAGTAGGGTATGACTTCTAGTACTTCTTGAGGAATGTATGAACTTCGGATCCAGTTAAGCCGCTTTAAATTACCTATATCTTTATTTATTTATGTATTTATAAGGAACTCACTCCGAGAAATGAGATCCGCCGACTGCAGATATTGGGGAATTCAATAGAACGTCCGTGATCTTTCTAGAAACTTTCCGTTTCCTATATAAATTTGTGAGTGATAAATAATAGTTAACTGTTATAAATCAATCTATTTAAGAACATTGTTGATTAATTGTAAATAAATAAACCACGTGCATAATTAAGTCTACGTTACAATATATTATGGGAACACTTTATGACTATTGGAATGCTTACTTATAATCACACCAGAACATTACAAGCGTCCGTGTTAAAGGTAAACAGAGTTCGAGTAAAAGTAATACAATAGATCAGACGTGGGTAATACAAGCAAAATAACAGATATCTAGCTAAACATCGCGTGCATTCTAAGTTCGTAGGCGTTTTGAAAACTTGCAAGTATGTATATTTTATAACTTGCCTTTCAGTTCAATAATTTCATTTTATTTACACACTGTGTACAATATACGGATCTCGAAAACCATGGAAGTTACGAAGATGGTCAAATTAGGGAAAATATACGCAATTGAAGAATTATTCTCATTCTATAAAGAATAAAAGAAAATTCCGAAGTTATGCCAGAAAAACCGAAATTTACCGATTTACATCTATGTATATATATGGCAGAATATGATTTTTTTTATTATTTAACTTAGAAAAAACTTTATAAGTGTTTAATATTTTGGTGTAGTAGGCGTTGTATACCCCTTCGACTATTTCAAAGTTTTAACCTCATCACTTGTAAATTATTTTTTTGAATTTTTCAAGATTTTTAAACTAGTTATATTAAGAAATGTGGAGCCAACACATAAAAACTTGGCAATGACGATTTAATCGTATAGGCAATAGAAGGTCCCTTTAAAGGCGTAATTTAACTAATAACATAATTGCAATTATTCTAATAAGTAGCAAACAATCATATTATAATATCGATATACTTCTTCCATAGCATTAGAAAACATCCATGCTAAAAGAAAACCAGGTTATAGTCACAATATAATAGACGTGACAATACCTACAAATAAAAGAAACACAACGTGCATATAAGGTTGGTAGGCGTTTAAAAAACTTGCAAAAACGTGTAAGCACTGCTTGAACAACTAAGAGAACACTATATTTGGATACAAACCACCAAAGACATACATTAGTGATTCTAAAACACTCCTGTCACACAAAAGATTAAAGGACAAGTTCGTGCACAACTAACATGAAAGCACTTTTAGAAATATAATACCAAGTCCATCAGTTTGTTGTAGCCAAATTTGAATCATGGCTATTAGATGAGTTAAACAACAAGCGAAAATTTGAAGCGAGCGAAAAGCTATTCAGTTTTGACTTATATAGCACGAGGAATGTAGGCACCAAAACGAGTTTTTCATTATACGAGTGAATCATATGCACTCATGTATGTGTGCGCCTTGTTGTATGTAATTAATATCTTCCGATCGTGAGAAGATAAAACCTGACGGTGGAATCGAAACGTATAGCTAAGGCACAAAATAAGGCTAAAGCTACGGCAAACCAAACCTATTGAGCACGACCCATTCTCAACACACTTAAGTTTTGTACGTCACACATGTATTCTATGTCAGGTGAGTGTTACGAGGTACCAGTAATAACTACGGAAGCCTGAGCTTTACACCAACGTCAGTATGTGGGAACTGAGCGTAAATGAGAGCTCAACAAGCAAACTGCATATTATCATAGCTGCCGATTGCTACGTTACAACATGAATATTAGATCATACATGTTTTTCAAACACCACTGCACTACTCATTTATTATTCAGTATAAAATGATATGAATAACTAGTAAGGTGAGAGGTGACTACCATCAATAAATGTATGAAACGTCAGTCCTAAAAATCTCAAATGCCCTGTTAGTTAATAGGCAAAAATGCGCAAACCAGAACAATACAAGCGACAAATAGGTGGATTAATTGGCGAATACCCTCAAACTTAACAAGAAAAATAGATACAAATTACTATTAGTTATAAGGTTTATCAATATGACTAACTGAAAAATATGTACAGTCTAGCCGCAATTAAAAAGAAATCCCCGAACATGTTGGGACCAATATTCAAATGTCTCCTATTGCTTGATCTAGTTTAATACGTTTTGCTTATTTGTCTTATGCTTTCATTTAAGTTTTAAATTAACTATTTAAGCTTTTATTCAATGTCAAGGATTTTGTCTAGTCTTGCTCTCTTTCCTTTAACAGTGTGCATCTGCAGAGTAATAATAATAACGTTTATAGACTTTATAGAGAAAATATAATTAAAGATAACAAATATAAACACAACAATCATTAAAAACAAACGGTTGTGCGTGAGGTAATGTAAGAAGATGTAAAAGATATATACGTTATAACATTAATTATTCTCATAAAAAGCTAATAAGTAATGGCAAGCAAAATTGGTAAAGGTAAAAAAACAGCAGCTAGCGAAATAACAACTAATAACAAACACAATGCAACAACAATATAAAAAATGGTGAAAGTACCAACATGCTAAAATTACTCAAATCTCCTTAAATACACACCCAATAAAAACAACGACAAAGTAATAAACATGATCTAAATTAGTAGAAATATTGTATGAACACACCAAAAATAATGACGGAACACCCTGTATATAATTTTAATTTATTAAGTAGATCTGGGGGACTATTTACAAAATAAACAGAAAGTTGGTTCGTTTCACTTGAATGTGTATTTCAGCGTTTCAATTTTTTTATTTTGGAATTGTTTGTATTTGCGTAGTTTTGTGTCTATGCTTGTAAATTTTAATTTAATTAATTTAGATACATCTGGCCAAATTTTGCGTACCTACTTTATAAAACTTTTTTATTTATTCGTTTGCGATAAGGAGTGTTTATCAGGTAAAAGTTAATTAAAATTCAAAGAAATGCCGATAACGAGGATGCAGGTGTTTCGAAGAATTGCACGTTTCATCTTGGGGACGTTTGGCGCGTTTCTTCATGAATGGCGATTTATTTGAAATTCTTGAAGAAGTTTATTTTATGGTGGAAGTGAGGTTTCGTTAAATACTGACGTCAACGTAAAAACGTAGCTGCTGGTTTCGCGACGGCTGTAGAGCTTATGCTAAATTCCCAGGCATTGTTATAATAAATGTGTGCAGAACCAAGTTAACCAAAGTGGCGTAAGAAGTTTAACGCGTGGTGTCCGACTTCAGACAAGGTTTCGTTGAGTTGAGAAAGCAAGCAGTTGTAGTCCATAGCGAGGCCTTTTGTTAAGGTTTTCTTCTTATTAAAAGCTAACAGTTTCTACCATTCGAACAGCTACAGAAAATGTATCAGCTTATCATCAACCCAGTTATTTTTGTCATCTAATTCCCTGTTATAAAGCAAAGTGCAGTTCAGAAGCTGTCAGCATTTGTGTATGAGTTAAGCGCGCTTAATATCGCAAACGTTCTACGATCAGATTATTTGGATTATTCAGAAAAAGCTGTAACTTTAAGATGAAGATTGCCTATTTTAATTGTCGCCCGCCTACGTGCGGGGTAATGTGTCCAAACAAACTTTGAACGCTTTTCTTCCTTTGAGAGATTTCTTTCATGTATTTCGGAATAAATGTTTGGTTTGTGATTGCCAATTGTGTGTTTATTCGAACCCATGGACTTGTGACGCTAATAATATGTTCTATGTTATTCGCTTTTGCTTTGTTTTCTGTACTTTTAACATAAATCATCCAAATTCCCGGCTGTTGGGATTTCAACGTTGCGACTTTGCCTTAAAATCTGTCATGTTACCTCAGGGTTGCTCTGTTAATATTGTTGTTATAATTTTGATCTCAATGCGCCCTTTATTTTATGTACTTATCCTTTCTGTGCGAAATGCCCTTAAGAGAGACTAGCTCTTAGCAATTTCATACAAGGCTGACATTCTAATTAATATGTTTGTTTGGTTCTTGGTGAACCAACTCTGTGTGGAGTGTAGCATATTTGGTCTGGCCATTAAATATCCAAACTATGTGAATTTATCATAATGTTTAATGTTTATTGTATATGTTATGTGTGTCAAATATTAATTCTTTAGGAATTCCAGTGGAGCCTATGAATTTACTCTACAAACAATTATTTTGTATTACCTAATTTGTTGGTTGGTTTTTTTCTTGGTCAGTTCTTACATTTTCAACCTTTGTTCCTGTAATAATAAATAAATAAAATAAATAATAAATTTCTAACAGTAGGGACGTTTATAACTAGCAAATATACAACTAAGGAACAAAAGTGAACTATCGATATCAATTTCTTGATCTACTGTTAAATGAAGTACAGCGATGGACCGTATAAAATGTAATACACATATTCTTGATAAATATCACTTATAATTGTCATCTTTAAAGTCCTTTTATTTCTCATGTATATTAGTAATATTATGATTATACTATTTTTATTTAATCAAATGGCTAAATGCATTATTGTACCTATTATAGTACGGTGTAGTTAGTAAGTCAATAAAATAAAAAAAAATTAATAATAAATATACAAATAAATGTATTTAAATGTTTTGGTTTACTATAATTAACGACTAGATTACTTTTTATATTAATACTCTGCTGTAATGTTTAACCACATTGTTAAGTATCTTAACGGGTTGACTTTTAATTATGTTACTCCACTGTACTACAATCGCCACACACATTTTTCTAATTTTACTTTTCCACACACCTTTGATATTTATGGTTTTATTTGATTTCATTTTCCATAGTACTCCGTCGTCTTCAAATTCACCACAATTTTACACAATATAATCTTCTCAGTTTCATTGTATTGAGGAACGAGTTCATGGCCATACCAACTAAACATTTATTATGGTTACACATTTATTATATATTAATGAATAATTAATTTAATAACTTTTTCTCTTTATCCTGAAATGTCGATAATCACACTTAGTTTTAGCAGATTACCCCTACGTATACTAGGGTTATGCAATATTGCTTTAAGAAATATGAAATTACATAAAGAACTTGCGACGAATATTCGCCAGGTCTAAATAAAAGGAACAAGTAACATTTGAAATGTATAACATAAAAAATTCATAAATAATTGGTAATTTGTAGGTAATTTTGTTGTAATTAAAATAATTTGTGATTCGGTAGGAGGGTTCTTTTTTCACAGGTAATACAATAGCATCGGAAAGTAGACACTTACGATCTATTTATAAATAATATATTTCTTTCCACGGTATTTGACGAACCTAAAATCAATTTTTGTTTCTTGCTCTATTTTACTTAATTTCGTTGTTTAATTTGTAAGGGGCTTTTCACTCTCTATATATTGTTGTTATATATTAGGTATATATCTGTAAGTTAAGGAAATTTGTACCTATAAGTAAAATATCACATTGTACTTTTAACGTATTTTTATAACGAGATTGCAAATTTTCAAGCGTCTTAATGAAGCTTTTATTTAATGATTTGGATTTGCTCTTCTAGAATTGCCTGTTTCAGTGTTTGCTAGCATAAAATTAATTATCTGGGCCTGTATGGGTATTTTTAGTCTCGTTAGACATTAGTTTATTAATTAATATATAATAAATCAGTAGAATATAAAAATAATAAAATACTTTATTTTTGGTGTAACTGTAATAGTTTGTTTGATTACATTGTTAACTTCCTTGTAAGGGGGGTAGAAAAGGTTTCTTTCGAAAGCACGCTAATATTAAGGTTGGGTAGTCTCACCAGATTACTCGAGTATAAAATTGCAGAAATTAATTTGAGTTAATTTATTTTCAAAGTACAATCTCTAATTATTAATGTAACTTTACGGATTATTTCCTTTCAATTTGTAAGAATGATTTAAATAAATAGAACCAGGAACCTAAAGCCTTTATCAACAATATTGTAACTCCCATTACAAATTGCAAAAAGAGCAGTAACCTCAATTCTCATATAAATTACTATTACTGTAAGTATGTCCGGCAGGAGGTACTAATTCAAACCTATTCGAACTATTTGAGAACTTTACGTACCCCCTTAAAATATCATGTAAAGTAGTAGATGCTCTTATCGCTTACACATTACTTTTGTACAACTTTAGTTAATATTCTGGCTTATATTCACTTTCACCATTCGTCAACAATGCTGTTCCATGTCCGAAGGTTTAATTTTTAATTAATCTCTTATATTTCATTCAGTTTAAATCCGTCATAGAAATACTACAAAGGCCTATCTTTTGATTTTTATTAAATATTTGAATTGAATACGTAACATAATATCGCTTTTGTTTATAATTCCCGAAACTTAGTGGTGTAAATGCCTCCGATGGAGGTGTGGTTCGAAGACAGATTTAATTAAATTTAACGTTGTCGAAATTATGCATTGTACTTAATTATAATTACAATTTAGCCCTTGTGAAATTACGCGTTCCGCTGCCAATTATATATAATTAGAATTAAGTTTGCCTAATACGCAAGCTGCTAGTAAATTATATTAACTGAAAGAATCCTTTTGATTGTTTCTCTTATAATTTTATCACTTGCACTATGCCTTGAAATGTTTCAAAGGTCGATTAATTTTTAACTTGTATTATTAATATTTCGAAGCCGTTCGGATATTATGACATCTTGTAAGTTTTATCACTCTTGTGAGACAAATTTGTAATCGTACAACATTTTAGGCCTGATGATGGCTTGTTAGCCGAAACATGTCGCATTACAATTAAAGATTATTCCAAGTGTATGGGGAAGGTTTTGTGTTCACTTTCTAATAAGTTTCAAAGAACGTTGTACTGATTTGGGTTGGTTGTAAAAGGTTATGTACAGTTGACAGTAAGGTCAATTAGGTGTCTGTAAGTCAGGCTGAACTACACCGATTGCAATAAAGACGTTATTTATTCCGCCAACTTTGAGTTCGGTTAGGTAAACCATGTCTATATTTAACCCCTACTACCAGCCCGCGTTCCCGTGGAGACTCGGTCTCGAGTACTGTTGTTTATCAGTCGCTCGTAGTAGACCGAAAACTTAAGGACGCAATCAACGAAAGGAGTTTACCGGAAAACATAAAATGCCATACAAAGCCAATAAAATCTGGCCCAAAAGAGCGGAAAGTCAGGTGAGGTTGCGATCTGTTCGCGCCGTCGGTTTTAGCGATAGAGGTGGTGCAAGTAGTATAGAAATGCTTAGTAGGCACTCATCTAAATAAGTCAGAAAAGTCAGAACCATTGTCGATGTTCGAAGAGACCTAACACGGTTTCAAGCACTGCCTTTGATTATGTGCGGTCTGTCGCTTTGGTTTGGTATTTTCTATTCGGGGACATCTGTACCTCGATTCTGTGGTAATTTGTAACACTACGAATCTGCCCTTCGATGCGACTCTGGTCGAGGTTAGTAGCAATTTGACCACAGTTTGTTCAGATTATTTTGTTCAGATGATGAGTTACGAAAATGTTAATTAAGAAATTAACCAACATGTATTTCATTTACCTTGTCCCTGTGCTACTTCAAATAAAAGAACTGACAAATGACAACCTCTAAAATGGTAACGTAAAATCCTACAAGCGTAACGTAAAATCTAGTGTAATTATCCCCGTCCCACTACTGTACGAAGTGTATTTATTACTATAACATTTCCTCTTACTCAATGGATTAATGCATCTGTATTCTGTAACTATACGCACTTACTTGAATAAATGTGTGTACACTAAAAATTCCGGCAAACAAAATAATAAGATGTAAGTAACAATAATCTATAATATCTATAAATAATTAAATAAGTAAATCTACAAATAAGTTTATATATTTATGTTGAACCTGACCGGTATGTTTGGTTTGATTTTATGTTTTCTTAGTTCATGGTAATCATCGAAGCCTTATTTTTAATTTATATAATCGTTATTTGCAACAATACACTCTATAATAAAAACGGAGTTTTCTAATTAAATTCAATTAGGAGTTTTCATTGTAATACTTTTCCATTTCTTCATCTTCTTTCAATATTTATTAGTATAAGTATTTTGTCAACCTTTTATAGACATAGATAAATGGTAACACATTTAGATACCATACATACGTAATGTCTCTACACAATTACAACAAATGCTATGATAAAAACACAAGGTAGGTATTTAACTAATGTATCACGCACTACAGTAATTTATAGCAAAGAAACATTGATGTAAGAAGTGCTAGGCAATAAAGTTGTTTTTATTCAAACCATTTGTGCAGTGAAAAAGAGAAGAACATGCGGAGGATCCAACACCAATCGAAAAGTTGATTTGGCGGAAATCTAGAAGTGAGTTGCTAACCATACCCAAATCAATTGTGCATAACTTAATTCTTGCCAATTCTAGGCTCATACCATAAAAATCGCAACAGTTCTTATTAGTTTTCAAGGCGATTCTACCATACTTCTATACCTATTGCTATATATCGCAGTTTGAATGTGTTTCAATGATATCGCCCTGTTCTACAAACAGAAGATTGCCAATTTTCGTAGTGAGGGGATTGGGCTAAATGAACGTCACTCGTATGCAAGCTATCAATATTTGATATTATGTTTATGTCGATTGGAATATGTTATCTATTTAATACGTTTTTTTAAGTAATATCCCCTCTTCTTCCATATTATGGTCCAATACTGGTTGTGTTTACTGTTAACCCATTTGGGTACGGGTTAGATTCTCTTGATAGTTGAAACGAACTATATTGCTACCTCTCAGTTAATTACTGTATTCTATCAATATACCAAATTTCATTCTCTCTCGACCTTCTCAACGCTTCTAATGTTTTAAACTGGGATTAAGGTGGTCGTTTTTGAAGTTAAATTTCAATTTACGCTTGACATCCTCTCAATTAACACCCACCCTTAAAGTAAACGATGTACGCACTTAACATATAAACATCTTTATCCACACCACTGCAATTTTTTTAATGTTTTTGTATTGACTTAGCAAAACGGATCCTTAGTAGACCTAATAAATGACTTAATCGTTAGGTTCGTCGACTGTAGATATACCGTTGTCAAACAAGCTACGCGTTTACAAACTGAAGAATGGAATTGTCAACAAAGATGTTCAATTCGAACCAATGAATCATCAAATTGAGGTGTTAAATGAGCGAATGTTAGCTTAAGGACCTTTGTAAGGCATTCCGATATATTCATATAGTTTTGCCTTGTGTTATTGTGTCTATAAAAATTCATCCACTCCGTTAAAGTGTTTAATTTGGTTTATAAGGTTTATTTTTCATTTAGCATGTGGTAGTATGTGATTTACAAGATGCTAATTGCTAATTAATGCTTAAGCGCTTGTGCGAGGCCTCGATGTCTCCGATTTATGCCACGTGTACTTTGGTTACGCATTTCACATAAGTGGAACTTTGACTTTCGTGGTGTAGAGCATGCCATGCTTTGTGTTTTTAGCTTAGGGTGAGTCATAAGCACTCATGTCTGTGCGCGCCATGTTGTATGTAACACATATGTGATCGAACTTCACTGCATTCTCATCACTATAATCGGTATACAAGATATAAATAAATAGTAAGGTGACATATCGAGAAATGTATCAATATATTATCCCTAAAAATATGCCAGCAACACCTCACATATAACACCAACAACGCGAATTCCTTTACGTATTAAGACCATCTCCCTCGATACCATCGCCATGTATTATGTTTCATTATACATTTAATTTAACAAAACGGTTATGTTCGTCGACCTAATAATTAACTTAATCATAATCTTCCTCGAACGTAGTTAACACTGTTAAAAAAAGCCACGCGATTTTCCCAATGTTGGCAATAGTTTGTCTACAAAGATGTTCAATGAATGAATTTTTGAAAAACAATGTTCGGGAATAGTGGTGTTAGATGAGATCGTGTGGGCAAAAAATAACGGAAGCGCCTTTCTATTTATTCTTACGCTATAGAACACTAACTAACCTTTTGTATAGTATAATTTGTATCTTTCGAACACTTTTTTAAAACCAAAACTACGCAAGCAATCCAAAAAAATTCACTCAAAGTCGTTTTCACTCGATTGAAGTACTTGCCTTCCCTTTATATTCGTGTTAGAAATTCATTCATTATTTACACTTAACACTAGTGCCACGAATCAATAAAAAGATTAGGTTGTGCAACATCTTCATCAACACCATTGCCTCACAGACACAGATAATAATTCACCAAACGATTGTAGTCGTAGACCTAACAATTGACTTAATCATAGTATTCGTCGAGCGTGGGACATCACTGTTACAAAAGCTACGCGAGTTTACATCTTCAATCCAGGCAATGAGTATGTGAACAAAGATGTTCGATTGGTGCTTTTAAATAAACTTCGACGGTACTGGTGTTAAGTGTAGTGGATTCATAAGCAATTATTTTAGCAAAAGGCAAAGCGAATACTTCTAACTGTGAAAATAATACTTAGCTACAACTACCTATCTTTGAAAATGCAAGATGACTTACATTCAAGTATGATTTTTGTTATCGGCTTGTACGATGGATCGGGTGTTTCTGTATGTATTAAATGGGGGCATAATATATTTGTTGAATTTGTTTGCCGTGGTATTTTTCACCATCTTATTTGGCATATGTGCCAGATGTAATTATTATATATTTATATATATTTATAATATTATACCATTGTATTATACATATAAACCACGAACACACGTCCTGAACATACCCCTATATTGTTGTTATGGTGAGACAGGTCTTGTTCTAATGCAGGCGCCTAAGCCTGAGAAAATACTATATTATACCTACAGCTACATAGAAATCAATTCGTAATTCTCCAACATTTGGCACCATTGATTGTACTAAGAGTAAATTTGTAAACGCTATTTCCGTAGTTTTCTGGCATATCTAATGTTGCCTTTTTGTTGTAATGTAGTATTCACTTTTTTTAAATTTTCTTTCTTTCGTAATAGCTTCACATTTGACTAGTTCTCTCACTGGGTACCAAGCATTCATTCATGCTCAAAATATTAAATAGGCAAACGATCTCATTTAACACTAGTAACGCGAATTATGTTTAGATGTGAATTTCATATTCATCAACACTATATCACCGTGTTTTTTCTATGTGTTATAGGTACACATATCTTGATTTAACAAACGAATATGCTCGCCGACCTAATAAATGTCCTAATGATAATCGTCGTCAAGCGTCGATCTTGTCATTCTCAAAAAGCTACGCGATTTTATAGGCAACAAGAATGTCAACAAAGATGATTATTTATTAAGTTTGAGAAGAAGATTTGACGATACTGGTGTTAGATGAGTCCATGAAGGTAATAATAAGGATAAAGTGCAAAGGAATGAATGCTTAGTACCATAAAGAGTAAAATTCTATGATAATACCTAGGTATTACCACCATATACGAATATTATACGTGTTTTTATTACCAAAAGTGGAATCCCTACCTCACGTCATTATTTCTAGATCAGAAAGAAATGCAGTAACGTGATGAACCATTTCACTCACAACTGGTGTCAGGAAGAGCTGCATTTGAAAATTAACAGTTTTGAGTGGTTTTTTTTAAGGTTTTGCTTATTTATTAAGGTGTTTAACGAAGTGGTGTTGCATTATTAAAACCATTCAATAAAGATCTATTCAAGAACTCCAATTTTTCTTCAATAATAAACCGATTCATCTATTTGTCTAATTATATAACACTAATTACAAACTTATTTGACTACAAAATAAAATCCATTACAATAATGTTTAATGTATTGTGCCAAGGAAAATAATTCTTCGAGTTCTGATGAATTTTCCAAGGTACCCAGAATTTCCTCTCTGTATTTCTAACGCTATGCGTTGTACGAAAAATGCACCTGCTCGTCAGTCGCCTGATTTTTCAACTAAAAGTTTACCCAATTCTTTACTAAAAGATTTTGAATTTAATTAATTTTTATTATTATAATAATAATATTATAATTTATTTAATTTTTAATTTTGAACTCCAATTGTTTCGTTGACATCACTTGAGCAATAAAAACTATTCCAATCAATAAATATCATTTTTGGATTCCCTCAAATTCTCATGTGAATAATGTGAAAAATATCTAACAATAATGTACCTCATGTGGCTCTTAAGGTCTACTTGTACCTAATAACCGGATGATCTTTCAATTGTCTCTAAATCAAACAGAAATTAAAACTGATTCATTTTGTTCCCATTTTTTTTAAATATTGCTAAATTATTTAAATATTTAGATACGCATAAAAAAACTCATAATTCTTCCTTTACTAGCGGTCTAGCATTTCTTGATATGTTAATCACTATAGGGGACCTATATTTTTCGAGTCTTATGTATAGTTTTCGAATGACTATACTGCCGATGTGTGGATAGGTACTCTCATTGGTACCAAGCACTCATTCGCGTTCAATGTTTTGAATAGGCAAACAAGCTCATCTAACACAAATGATGTTTGGATCGGAATTGAGATCATCTTTATCAACACTATCGCCATATTTTTACTATATATCTTACGCTTATCTTCATTTAACAAACGAATGCTCGTCGACCTAGTAATTGACTTAATAGTAATCTTCATCGAACCTATTTCTCGTCCTCGTCAAAAAAGCTACGCGATTTTACTAGTTAAGGCAATAAGTTATTAACAAAGATGTTTGGTTATTATTTCTGTGATATTGATGTTAGATGAGCTCATACACGCAGTGATAAAGAAAACGAATGAACGCGTAATACCATCGAGAGTCAAAAGATAGTACAACATCGATAGATGGCAGTGAGTGTGAAAATTAGGGGATTTTAACCTTTATTTTCCTTTGTAATTAACATACTGCGCGGCGTAGGGTAATTGTTTTATAGTATTAGCTGGTTTTTAAATGTGAGTTTGCAGAGACTTTTGTTTACGATTACGCAATGTTTTTAAATAAGATCAATTCAGTTAGGGTTGTATTTAGGCGTAGCTTTGTTTATTTGTTAGTTGGTATTTTAAAAATGTTGTATACGTCGTTATATATGCGTAGTTAAGGGGAAGCTTTTCCACAAGTGTATGTAGAGTCTATAATTTTAGCACTAACAGAAATGTTACTTTAAATTATGATTTTGTTATCGGCTTGTGTGATGGGTCGGCGGTTTTTGTTTGTTTTATGTGGGGGAAATACAGGTACTTCAATTAATTGTCAACAAAGATGTTTAGAAATTGAGCAATGTTGCGATACCTTGTTCATTTTTAATTTATATTGAGTCCCGTAAAGTGTCTTTTTAAAGATGTCACATACGTAATGCTTTCTCATGTACGTACAAGTTTCATTGAGAATGTTCACTTCTGTTCTTAGTTACCTTATTTACATACCAATAAAAACTACCCCCTAGGTACTATATAATAATTACCCGTTGGACACATAAATCTGTTTTTGTGTTGTCTTCTATCTCCTTAAGCATATTGGTCCCCTTTTTAGGTTTAGAATTCTAGATATTATAAAATTTCAAAATAAGTACACTGTTGTGTGGATGATCTCGTCGGTACCAAGTGTTCATTCATGATTAAAATATTGAATAAGCAAACGATCTCATTTAACATTAGGCCATGGTTTCATATAAATTCAAGCCATCTTCATCAACACTATCGCCATATTTTTATTGTATCTCTTGTGTTACAAACGAATACATATGCTCGTCGACCTAATGATTGACTTACTGGTAATCTTCATCGCACTCATTTCTCGTCGATATCAAAAAAGCTACGCGATTTTACTAGTTTAGGCAATAAGTAGTCAACAAAGATGTTTAATTATTATAGTTGTGAATAAATTTCGATACGGTAATATTAAATGTGATCGTGGAGCGATACAGTTAAAGAGCAA
>NW_022170249.1:20749959-20759645 GCF_008802855.1 Photinus pyralis
CTCTCCGTCTGTTCCTTTGTCTGTCTGTCCATCTATCTGTCCGTGTGAACGATAACTTTGTTTAAAAATGTTCGATCGCTTTTACATCTCCGTTAGTTATGAACTGAATTGCATGAAATTCAATATGGGCATAGCTTTAACCATATAATACGCAATGCCAAAAGTTGAATCGAATCGATTCAAAATCACAGTGCCCTTTTCGCATCTCGACCATTTATAAACCGAATTGCCAACTTTTTTTTATTTATGGAAGAATTTAAACGAAATTTGATACATAGGCACTTGGGATAAAGGAAAATCAAACGCCAATTTCAAAATTTGGTTTTGCGCATGCGCAGTGCCAACTCTTTTATTTATGGAAGAATTTAAATGAAATGTGATACATAGGCACTTGGAATAAAGGAAAATCTAGCGCCAGGTTCAAAATTTTATTTTGCGCATGCGCAGTGCCAACTTTTTTATCTATGGGAGCATTTAACTGAAATTTGATACTTAGGCGCTTGGAACAGAGGAAAATCTAATATTAGTTTCAAAATGTAGGTTTGCGCATGCGCAGTTCCAACTTTCTTATTTAGAAAAGCATTGAAATGAAATTCTTCGCATAAACTGAAATTGAAGTAGCACGTCAACAATGGATTGCCCATGTGCAACGCTATCTTTCATATTTGTGGGCGGATTTTTACGATTCTAACAGAAGTTGCATCTTACAAATGGGAAATGAATGCAAGTGGAAATGCGCTTTATGTAAATCGTTTACGATTACTTTTTAACTTGTTTCTTTATGTCCTCAAATTTGGAATTTTTTTAAACCGATTTTTTTATGACAACGATATAACTATACGCATTATGGATATTTACGTTGGTGTTTTTACCCAAAATACCTAATCAATCAATTTGTCTTGGAATCGAAAGACGATTATTGCCGCCAAACCTTGATTCATGATTGAGTTGATTGTCCTAGTTAATAATTTATTTATAATTATCTAAATGCCCTCTTCAAATGACGAGAAGCGTAAATAATTAGATCTGTTGGTTCATTCGGTCTTTTTCAGAATGTTGTACCTAAAATATGATGTAAAGTCATAAATAATTTACAACCTTTAGTACCTATAGTAATATAGACGACATAAATTATGAGGGGACATTTTTATGCAATCTACCTAGATATGAAAAAAAAGGAATTTATAAGGCAAAACAAAACTCATTTTTTCACAAAACTTATTCCGCCGTTTCTGCAATAAACAAATATTTTTAAAAACTCTTTTGTTATAGAACTTTGCAAAATAGAGTGCCACTAACAGCAGCTCTGAGTTCATCATCAGCAGGCCTCGTACATAGGTAAATGATTTTTCTACTTAGGGAAAAGGTAGTATAATCACCGCAACTTTTAATGCTCTTTAAAGTGCAATGGTTAAATTTTTTATCCAACATTTCGTCTTTGCGAACCATCATCAATTTTTTTATACGGCCCTAATATTCCGATATTCTCTTAGGTACCCCTTTTCATCCTGAATTAATTTTATTTAATAAGTTATCGAAAGACCTTATTTTTATGTGTATATCCTACAAAAATTGTGCCAGGTTTTATTACTAACTCGTTGTCAGGTAAACTCCTGACTTGACTTTCCGACTACTTTTAATAGAGTCATTGTAATTATTTTTGGTCATAGTTAAACATTTACAAAATGCCCTCTAGCACTGTTATTTTGAACCAGACGCAAAAAGTGTAGAAGCCTTTTTTGTAGACCTCATCAAGACACATATTTTTTGTAATTAGCATTTTTCACTGTGATGCTTACTTTTAGAGAAAAATGCAAATTTAGAAAAATACAATAAATAGTTTAACTTTTCAAGTCAAAACTTCTCAAAAACAAAGAAACTCACAAAAAATTGTAATGAACTTTTTTGTAGAGTTTTTTAAGCCATTTTGATGAGTGTATGCGAAAAAAATTTACAAAAATTGTAAGCCGTTATGGCTCTTTTAAACTTTTGACACCTTCAACAACCATGAAGATGGTTACGGACCAAAACCAAAATAGGACGCTTTCGATTCCCCATACCACCACCCTATATGCACCCCAAATTTCAAAGTCACATGTAAATCCAATATGGGGATCGTAAGAAATAAGAAAGTTGATTAATTTACTCTAACCCACAAGTCATAAACATGTTATTTTAGAACCATCAGAAAAATGAGACAAATCACTAAGGGTTTGTTAAAATTATTTTTTGATATCTTTGAATGAACACGAGCCCATTTGTTTGCTCATAACTTCGGTATTTGTAGTCCTAGAAGAAACTGTCACCTAGCATAAAATTCTGCATAACTTTTAGCCCATTAGAGAAAGAAATAAGTTTGTGCATCCTTTATGCATCATTATTAACAAGCGAAAGAAAGCAATTACATGATTTTGGACTTTCTGTTTGTCCATCCGTCCGTCTGTGGACACGATAACTCATTAACGGTTTCGAATTTTCCAATTCTGTTTTTAGCAATAAGTAGACAATGGTCAAGGGACTAATTATTGATTAAATTTTGGTCAAAATTCGTCAACCGGAAATGACTTTGTCGCGCGTTGTCTATAATGGTGCAGTTTGTGTTTTAGTTTAGTACTTACATAGATAATAAAAAATTCACCCACCTGTGAGTTGTGTTAGTTTTCTTCATATTTAATTTGACCATGTTTAGATGACAAATGTATTTGTATTTTGGTTTACCAGCACACAATAGCAATTGTTTCTTGATAGTTTCTTAAATAAGGGTCAAATAGAAAATTATCTATACACAGAGCAGAATACATTTGTATTTTTATTCTTTTATTTTCCATAGGTTTCACAAAGTAAATGATTTTATCACAATATGTTCGTGCGATCCAGATTCCTAATAAACACTCCATAGATATAAGGTTTTTTTAAGTAAAACCAAAGGTAGCCCTATTGAAAGCTTCACTTTAAAAATCGCATGGAATTATTTTGATATAGACAATTTCCTAAGGTGCAAATTTAGTGCCCATATATAGCATATGCTACTTTTATAACTATTTACTAAGCGATTTCGATTTATATAAAATACGCTTTATCTGCACAAGAGTTGTGCCCAATTCCTTGTTTATTATGAGGTTTACTACAAATTTTCATTAAGTAGAGAAAGTTGTAGAATTGTTCCGAAATTGAGAAATCTACTAAAAATTCCAACAATGCACAAGAAAATCTGTTTTGTATTTTTTAGTAGCAAAAGTCCATCTTCTTAGAAGCCATCAAAAACTTTCTTAGAGAAATTTCCAGTACCCTTAAGGGGATACCGGGAACCCCAACCATAACTAAAAAAATCTACCACAAACGGTGAAGAATATTCCTTTTTTAAGTTTGCCCTAAAACTTTACTACGGAAAGTTTTCAAACTGATGAGAGTCCATCCAGAACTCTTAACACTTTCCAAGAAAAGTATGATTTCGCAAAGCCCAAAGTAAAAGCGTTTAATGGAAAACCTCATGGTGCAGATTTTGCTTCTGACTAGAGTTCCAGATAGCTCCTCAAGAGGTTTGAAACTTTCTTTAAGTAATAAAGTTTTGACTGGCGACTTATAAAGAAAACTATAAGAAAGATTTTTGCTTTTCGCACTAAAGAAAGGGTTGGTGTTTTGACTTACATTCTGGACAGCTTCTCACAGGTTTAAAACTGTCCGTATACCTAGTCCAGTCAAATTACGGTTTGGGCTGGATGTTGTCATTTCACTCAATGAAACCAAGCGTATCCCATGTAAAAAGAATCCGCTGAATCCGAAAATCATAGTCCCCTTGACCGGAAGTGGCCGGAACATATTGTTATTAACAAAAAACGAAGTAAAAAAGAGTAAATGTCGTGTTTTTTCGCATTTAAATTCGAATATCTCGTTAACTATTACTCTGAGGGAAAGAATGAATAGAAATGAACTTGTCTAGAATAAAATTTTATACAGTTGGTCTGGAACGCTAATTTTCAACTGTTATTGTTTTTTATGGAAACATGTAAAAAAGTAATCTCGAAAATTAACAGTTTGTTATTACCAAGTAAAATTCATCCGATTTTTTTAAAAATCCGTATTTAGTAACTTCTTTCGATAACAAGACAATATGACAAACCCGATCACCGTAGGTTTCATAGTAATTGATTAATTAAATATGACAAGTATAAAAAGGGTTGCTTTGTTTTTCAAACTGGGGAACTACAAAAGCGTTCCCAATTTGTTTATACATAGTTTAACCCTAAAATAATCTTTTTCAATAATTATCCCGAATATTTCCCTCATATGTAATAAATCCCATATGAGGTGTGCAATTATCGCTCAATTACAGCGGTAGGTAATTGCCCTGTAGAAAGCGAAAGAGCCCTGCGATAATTGCACTGTCCATATATCCATGGCAACTGGCACCTGATAATTTTTTATTCAAGCATGTTGTCAGGAAAAAACTGCATTCGGTCATTTTCATATTTTGTTAAAAGAGCCAAAATATGAAAATAAACTCATGCAGTTTTTAGTCAACATGCTTTCAAAAAAATTATCGGTAATTTTGATGCACTTGTGCAATTACTTACGATAATTTTTGTAAATCAACGCACTGTGGAATTTTTTTAGTTAACTAACAAATGGAAGAGCTTCCAAGGTACCTATAACAAGAAATTTAACTGTGTAATCGGGCCTTGGCACTCGAATTAATAAAAATCATTCATTTTGGTGAAATAGAAGCATAAAAAAGTTCACGCTTTAAAGAATCGATCGGTGCGACCCGATTTGCAAAAGCATTTTTGGTTGTTTCGAAAACTGGCTTCATAGTCAAAAGCTGATTTCTCGTGAACTATCAATCGGATTTGGTCGTATTTTTTTTAAAGTACGTCTTTCTTTCCGAGAGCTTTCCATTCGCCTATTATAGAGTTATATTCTTTGTTATATTGCGGGAGTTATTCCATTTGTCAACAAGGAAAATTCTTCGAATTCCGAAAAAAAATTCTACAGTCCGTCGATTTGCAAGAATCATCGGGACAATTCTTGGAAAAGATTGTTTTAGGGTTAAACTATGTATAAAAAAATTGGGAAGGCTCTGGTAGTCTCTCAGTTTGAAAAACAAAGCATCCCTTTTTTTACTTGTTTATTTTTAAGAGGTTTTTTATTCCAAATTCCAACGAAGTACTTGGGACATTTCTTGTCATTTTTCCGATAAAGTTTTGAATGTTATCGTCTAATATAAAAATTATGGAGGTTGGTTTAGTTAGAGAAATACAAATTTGTGTGGGAACAGTAATTTGAATTCTGTCCAGAGTTCTGTGCAGCCCCTCATCATTTCTCAAACTTTCCTTAATGGAGTTTTATGGCAAACTTTATACAGGGTGTTACATGACCGCATGTAAAAAAGATTGTATGATAGAGGGGATCAAGACAAGCACTTTTTCCAAATAAACCGAGGGTTCAACGTGTTTAATTCGTTTGGGAGCTAAAGAAGTATTGAAATTTGGATTTCTTCTTTAATTTTTTTCTCGGCAACCATAAGAGTTACCAAGCTGGGTGGCACGTCTTTGAGTTGGTTGTCGGGTATGCCCCATCCGATTTTGAAAAAAAATTTTCAAAATTCCTACCTTGAAAGGGCGCACCCCTACTTGGGGGTGCGAACAAAATTCTGGACAGCCCGCCAACAGTGCTAAAACCTTTTCAAATGAAGATTTGTGACGAATTAGGTAGGATAATAAAACTTTTTTTCGTATTTCAAGTGCTAAAGGAACATTCGGGACTGTTTCTGATGGTTAGAATTTTTTCGTTATGATGGTTTTGGCTGGACCCTATAACAGTAGTACCTATAATAGTAAGTATAATAAAACTATAAGTATAGATGTTGATCCTGTGTATACCTATATAGCGGATTCCAATTCTGGTCATTCTGCGGAAACTGAATACTTAGTTCTGAAACCCCGTAACGGAATTTGGTGGTAAACCTTATACATTCAAAAGTAAAAACGAATTCTAAAATTATAATTAAGGTAAAAAGACTCCTCATATAACTATAAGATGCCACATACTTACCTAGGTATAGGTTGTAAGAAGAACATGAATTACCTATTTCCAATTTTACGCAAATTTTGAGTTCTGATGTGCAACGTGCAACTCCTTATTTTGTTATACCGATTTAGTATTTTTGGTACAATTTTAAAGTTCGGTTTGAAGTGTCGGATAGCCCTTTAAAGCCACTGAAACTGTTTATAATGAAGTTTTGCGTTTAACACTAAAATATGATTAGGTTCATGTTATTTACCTATCTATACCTACCTAATATTTCACGCGTTTTCTTTAACGTTTCCATAAGAAATACCTATTAGTTGAGAACATTTTTTGGTTACAGTCCCGGATCACCCTACACAAGTTCATTATATGCCTAAGATTTTGCTGTAAGTCAAAATTGGAAGTGTTTATTTCAGAAAATTTGACGAGGTCTTTTGTATTAATTTTTTTCGCGGAACTATTTCAATGACAACCTATGGTTTTTTTTATGTGTATAGAACCTGATCTGTGGATAGCTATATGAAGATGAACTTCTTCGAACAGTTTTGTATTAGGAGGTATATTTGGCAAACTGGCATTTTGCAACGAAACCAAACAATAAAATATAATTCCAATATTAAATGATAATGACACACACATAAATTTAGAGTCACTAAAATACTCTACGTTATGTCTGTCATGCCGTAAGTACTAATACCTATTTATGCATAACAGGGAGGAAAATGCCTTACCGGTGCCTATTGTTTGAACGAACTACAACTCTTACTCAGATGCAGGTAGTGTGACTAACAACTGTATACGAAAGTGGTAAATTTTCAAACAATTACAAAATTACCTGCTAAATTATACTAGGTAATTATACGTTGTACAGTACGTAAAAGTCCATCCCTATCTAATGATTATAAGTAAAAACGAAAGAATAGAAAACCATGAAGCTTTCAAGAGAGTCCACCAAATGTCAATATTTGTTTTTAAAGTTGTTTAATTAGCTAGATACCCAAATATTTCAAGAATGTAACAAACGAAATTAATTGAAATAAAATTGCATTGCAAAACTGCGCAAACATTGTGTAAGTAAAAAATCAACATAAACAAACGTAAATCGATGTGAACAAATCTTACAATGTATGGCAATCACATGTGTGATTGGATAACACCTGTAATAAAAACATATCATTACAGGACAAAACAATAATCCCCACCATTCAGTTAAGCTCCACCTGAAATTTCTATTGGCGGGAAAATGAATGGAGGGGTTCCCGTTTTTTCAGGGCAAGTTTTAACATAGTTGGCATGCAGACACGTCCCAACGTAGCTTACCGTTTTCAGTTTAGAAACACATGTTGGAACATTAGCAAAAAGAACTGAAATTCATGTGATGTTGCAGTTGTTCAATTGTGCTCTAGTTTTCTCTATGTGCGTGTCGCGAAAGTTTTTCACTACAAAATAAATATTACATCGTTGCTTTGTGTTGCATGCGGAGTGCTCGAGCATTCTGCAGTAGACGTTTCCAAAATTCGCGTCAAAAACAGAGAACCCGTACCTGTCTACGCGATGGAAATGGATCCACATGAAAGGGATACTGACATGGAGGATAGTCCGGTAGTGAGTTTCTTGTGTTTATTATGTAGTTAATGATAAGGTTGCACGAGTCAGTTCTGTTAAAGAGATGGGAACGCATGATAGCCGGTTGTAAAATACCACGTGCTACGCTTCCTTGCATCATGCTCGTTAGCGCTCTAGCTTAAATGACCGATTTTGAGTAATCATTGCTCTGTAATGTTGAGGGATGGAATTTTAGTTTAATTGCTCAGTGTTTGACAACCTTGAGTCGAACTTCCTTAAAATAGGCGACCTTCGTTACCTTGTTGCTTGTACCAGATGCATGAATGCAGTTTGCAGACTATTTGTTGGAATGAGTTGTTTATTTTCCTCCAAAAAAAGATGGGCAAAATTTAAATGCCACACGCATTTTTAAATGGAAAGTTCCGAAACGGAATATACCGACCATAAGCGCATTATTCAAGAGTAGGTATTAATAAATGTCATTAAGGATTTACGTATACCTCTTCGATAATTAATTTTTAATAATTTCTTCGAATCAATTTAAAATTATAAACCCATAAACTCCTAATTATTATTACATATCTAACAAGTTATCAATGACAGAACCTTGTATGGTAAGATTAAGTTCGTCTATAGATGGACAACGTTTTCAATTTTCGGTCATACCTATACCTATAGTCCCGGTTCACCTGGAGAGAAGCTAAGTAGGTATACCTCTAATAAAAAATGTAAATTAAATAAAGATTCACTAAAAGCCGGGATATTAATAACCCAAGGGTAAGGAAGAGAGGACCGTACCATCAAATTAGTTAGTAGTCATTGGAAGCGTTTCTTTGTCAAATTTATGTATGATATAATAGGTATCTGTCGACATCAAATCTTAAATTGAGAAATTTAATACTTGTAGATACATTATACAATCAAGGGCATTGGACTTTTTTAAATATTTATTTTAATAGAGTTTCTTAATGAACCCAAATAAAAATACCGCCCAGGCCGATAAAAAATTTAATTAAAACTCTGTAACGGGCAATTACTCTCAAATTATATTAGTCGAATGTCTTATAAGGATTTAATTTGTTACTTCACTAATCGTCAGGATACGTCTTTAGGTACCTATATAGCGCTTTTTATGTTCGATTTGGTTATATACTTATATAAACTTAATTAGATTAGTTTTGTATGTGCAGAAAGAAGCGAAGATCCAAATTAATAAGTTTCTTATAGGTAAGCGATCTAATTCCAATTATAAGTCGCAAATTTCTGTAAATTGTAAGTATAAAATAAAAATGCAGGCAATTAAAAAAGGGAATTTTTTCAAATTCCTACCTAGGTATACTTGCATCTCTATAAGTATCTATACCTATACAAGATCCGAGTGGGTGTATAAGTATAGGTACACCAAATTAGGTACTTCGACTATTATCTACCAAGTACTATATAGGTATCTAGTAGGTACCTACACAATTTTCCTTTTTTTCTAATGAACTATGTGTATTTGTTGGAATATGATGCCCAATTGTATGATTAAATATACCTACTATGGGTACCTAGTACTGAATAATTTTCACATTTTTATCTGTTGGCACTATTTAGTGTAAAATTCTGAAACAAATTGGTTTCAGTCAATGAACTTGCGGAAATGTCAGGCTATAGAACTTATATTGGGAAAGCGGATGTAATCAAAATTTATTGAAAACACGAAATGGAATAAAAAAAACTATTTAGGTAGCGCATAAAGTAGCAGCAAGATAGTGTTAAACGGCTCTAAGCACATAAATTAGATTATACTTAAAAAACCATATTCCAAATCGAATTGCTTAGAATACGTAGACAATTTTTAATTATTTTCAGATACTTGGTCATTCTTGCGCGATTAAACCCCCATTCCATTGCCTTATTTTTCACTATTTCTGTAAATAGATGGAACTTATGTGCATAGTTTTAACCCAAAGCCTATTTTAGACTAGGTACAGGTATGTGCTGGCAAATTTACGCTAGTTTGTACCTATATCCTTTAATATTGCATACCTATATCAGGAGATCACTACTGACTCTAGTGATACACTTCCACATTATTGCTATTGGTGTAT
>NW_022170249.1:20759745-20869742 GCF_008802855.1 Photinus pyralis
TGGTATACGGGTACGTTGGACATTAAGAACGGACGCTATTGATTTTCAGGAAGCTGGTTCAACAGGAACAAAAGTTATACGACTTCGAGTGAATCGGGAACAGGAAAAACTGCGAACTCAATATAATAAAAATTAACATATTTCATTCCCTAGGTCATGTATCGAGTTCGGACTTTCGCTAGATTATTCCCTATGACTCTTAGATGGGTAACAATTCAATATAACTCTTCTCTGTGGTCTCGGTCAAAAGTTTTAGAGCAAAATGTACCCAAAATTATTCTTTACACATGAATTTAGAGTTGTAAAAGCTTTCAAATGCATTATCTTAATGCTGAAAGAGTTGATAACGTGCACGTTTGATAACCGCATGTGTGTGATTCAAAAATGTTAAATTATTTTTCTGAGGCCACATGGATTTTGATCAAAATATGTAAAAATCGTTAATTATGCACCAAGATCGTTGGGAAAAAGACTACGCGCATTATCTCAATGCCCAAGACATGAATTTGTGCATTTTTGGCGACCACGTGGATTTTGATCAAAACATGTCAAAATCGTTATTTATGCACCAAGATCGTTGGGAAAAGACTAGGCGCATTATCTCAATGCCCAAGACATGAATTTGATGCATTTTTTGGCGACCACGTGGATTTTGATCAAAACATGTCAAAATCGTTATTTATGCACCAAGAGCGTTGGGAAAATGACTACGCGCATTATCTCAATGCCCAAGACATGAATTTGATGCATTTTTGGCGACCACGTGGATTTTGATCAAAACATGTCAAAATCGTTATTTATGCACCAAGATCGTTGGGAAAAAGATCAAGAGCATTATCTCAATGATCTAAACATGAATTTGATCTATTTTTATGGACCACATGGATTTTGATCAAAACATGTCAAAATCGTTATTTATGCACCAAGATCGTTGGGAAAAAACCAAGAGCATTATCTCAAAGCCCAAGACATGAATTTGATGCATTTTTGTTAACTATAAAATGTATTTTGTAAGATTAAAATAAATTGTCGTTAAAAGTGATTGTAATACTGAGGATCCTTCGATATTTCGTTGTATCGGTTTATTTTTAAAGTATTTGAATACTTTTCAATGTATCTGTATCTAGTATTCGCTTGTGCTGGACGTGAACGTATTTAGTATTCAAATACCTTTCATTTGTGTAAAGTATTTACTATTTAGTATTCAAATACTTTTTTAAAGTATTCTGCCCAGCTCTGAGTAGTTGAAAGGGAAAATTTGACAAAAAAAACTATAACCATCCACGTTTCGAATTTTGAATGAAATGATAAGGATAGTTGAAGTTGCAACAGGCTTTTGAAAAAAAGGGATTGAACCTCCCTTCTTTAAACAGAGTTTCGAAAATCCTTCAGAGTTAATTAACTGGCCAACGGCTAGTCCCTAACAAAAATTTTTACGGTGACATATTACTGAAAATTCCTCCTTTTTTCTCTTCCTCTGAAAATTGGTTTTTTCTTCCGGAATCACTTGCTCCTAAACAATCACATAAAATTACGGTAAAGTTCTCTATAAATTTAGTAAAACCACAGAGATATACGCTCACAAAACTGTATTGATTTTTGGTGGCCGCAGTCCTTACGAAATATCCTTAACCGAATATTGAATTTAATAACAAAGTTTCGCTTAATAATAATAATAATAGTGCCTTTATTGCAGTGAAAAGAGTTCTTTGTAGTACACAAATATGTAGAGGCGAAGTTCAGCGAATGCTGCTCTTTCACTTAACCTCTACGTTTAAATACAAAAAGTAAACTTAGCAACGTCAAACATATATTACATTTGCAGTACATGTGTGCGAGTCTTTAATGGGGTAATAAACAATATAGAACCATAATGTAGATAGCTAACATTTCAAAAAGTACACACAGATAAAATTTAAAATAAAAAAAATAAAATAAAATAAAAATTGGATAACTTTTTATTCCAAACACGAATACTGGTCGCAAACGAAAACCCAAATACGCACAATTTTCTCAGAGACTACGCGGTACGGTTTACTGTACTGTCCTCAAAACGCGAATTAATTACCAACTTTAATTTTCAGACTTGACACTGATTATACTGCTAGTAAAAACCCGAAGCTGATGGGTAACACTCTGGCCGCGTGGCACGTCGGGCGTTTACACGTGAATTTTATGGACTAACACTAGTCACCTCGGCTGCTAAAACGCGAATCATCCCAAATCTCCCGGAATTACCCGCCCCCCCCCTCCTTCATTTTGTAATTAATTAATAACCATCTACGAAGTTGGGCATCGTTAATTGTTAATTCGTTAAATTCCGCCCTAAGGATCCAATAAAAATTAGGGTGATAAATCATCTCCACATATTTTTGGTTATGTAAATCTCAAGCCAAAATGGCATCATATCGAATGTGCATTTGTAACTAATTAGAATCATTCGTTTTATGAAGTCCTCCATTGTAGATTGTAACTAATTACGTTGAACATTGAAAATAAATTTAAAAAACACAAACTAGGCTAGTTTTTCTTTAGGCGATCGATTTCGGGTGATAAATATTTCCATCATCAGGCCGTGCTGAAATATGCATACATCGTGATTAGGTGAGTATGGACTAACATTTTTTATATAATTACCGTCTAGTGGTTTTTTGCAGGGACATACATAAGTTAAAGAACATTTAAAAAACGAGGGTTGTTGAATTAAAACATCTGGAGATCCAAATTGGCAAATCAGGTTAATGAAATTAGAAAATTATATAGGTGATCATTTTGTAAGTTAAAGTTGAAAATCTGAAAACGTAGGCTATATAATTTTCTAATTTCGTTAACCTGATTTGCCAATTTGAATCTCCAGATGTTTTAATTCAACAACCCTCGTTTTTAAAATGTTCAATGTTAACTTATGTATGTCCCTGCAAAAAATCGGACGGTAATTATATAAAAAATGTTAGTCTATACTCACCTAATCACGATGTATGCATATTTCAGCACGGCCTGATGATGGGAATATTCATCACCCGAAATCGATCGCCTCAAGAAAAATTTTAATAAAAAAGCCTAGTTTGTTTTTTAAATTTATTTTCAATGTTGTCCAACGTAATTAAAATCACTTCCGAAATACAAACTGTAAACTTTCTTTGATATGTACTGCATAGCTGTTTTATTCTTATAATTCTCAAAAGTTTTAATTTCGAAACGAAATTTCGAAAATAAAGTTAAATGCAAATTTCGAGCTACCGTTCCAAGTTCCACGGAATTTTGAACAGTATGTATTTTTCCGTTAAAAAGATGTCCTATTCAGGTGATCCCTCCAACGAGCTGATACTTGTCTATTCTGCTTTTGATAAGGGCCTGTTATCAAGTATTAAGCGCTAAAAAGATATAGTGACTAAAAAATGTTTTTTTTAGAACCCTTCTCCGATGTTAGCGCATTAGAGCATTATAATACCTCAGGAGGATCATTGTACATAAAAATTTTGAATCTAAACTTAGTTTTTGAACTTTAAAAAATTCATTCTAGTTGTAATTGCAGTTTGTTACGTACACTTTGGGCAAATGCAACAAAATTACCTTACACTGCGATTGCAACTGTGAAACTCACCCAGAAACATATTAGAATAGGTAAGAAAAACTGGAAGATTTTAATTTTGATGAAATTAAACTAATTATTAATGTTGAGTCTTCATTTTGTAATAAGGTTGGTTGTTCATCACAGTTTATTAAGGCAGGCTGTTTTACCATTTCCTCAGCGTTTGAGAAATATTTTAGAAAAAAATTCCAAAATATTTATTTAAGAACAAAATTTTAGAACAAATTTTACAAAAATATTTTACAAAATATTTATTTAGGAAAAAATCGTAGAACAAATTTTTGAAAAAAATAATTGAAAAAATTCAGAAAAACATTTTTACAAAAAGATAAGTTTTAGAACAAAATTAGAAAAACTTTAGGGAGATATTTTAAATACGTTTCAAAACTTGTGAAAACTTTCGAGTTTATACTCAAATGATCGAACTACTGATCCAGCAGTCTGTTACTTTAGATAATGGAAAAATTAATTTAAAAATGCCGATGTACATAAAAACGATCCGTTTTATTATTATTTGAATTTCTTTAAGTAGTAATAATCAACTGTATCAAAATCTTTACTTCTCATGATATTTCAAAAAAGTTTAATATTTGTGGAGAAGAGAATCTAACAGATCGCCAGTGCACGAAAGAGCGCAGCTAGAATAAATTTTCAGAAGTCGTTTGTAGGTATACGTTACTGACTGAATGCAGGGGGCATTGTTCTTCTGTCTAAAAAGTAAAAGTAAGTGTTGTGAAAAGTGGTCACTTATTTTTTTCATATGATATGTGATCGGGTGATTAATATAGATCGGTGCTTATTTAACAGCGTAATAACGAACAATTTGCAAGCTACAAACACGAAACCTTGACCGTGCCGCAAATTTTATTTAGCTACATAATTAAATCTCACATTAAGCGCAATAGAAAAATTACTATAAAACATTCAGCATATGTCAGTAATTAACAGGTTCCTATAAAGGTATTTACGTACTTCCAACGCCCAGCCTATAAATGTTAAATCAATATTGATTCTTGCGTTCCTAAGAATCACTCAAACAACCTCATATTATCAATATTAACTTTGTTTTACCACCAGACATCCTTTCATTGTTAAAATCGTTGTAATTAGTTATACGTATGGGATAGCTGATTTCATTTCATTTAATTTAATTGAAAGCTCATCGCAACGACACTGTGGGGATATTTAACATCATGCGGATTATTTTATTTTATTTTATTTTATTTATCATCCCTCTCTGGTTCTGGGCCCTCAACAGGCTTGCGCCCAATTACAGAGTGACCCGCATAATGCTTAAGATAATCTTTCTACTTTGACTCAAAGCTGACAATTTTGCGATTAAACTGATTTTTTCATAAATAGGTATCTAATGACGTTCTTTTTTAAAGTGTATGACAATTTAGGCAATAAGACATTTTTCA
Source organism: Photinus pyralis (assembly GCF_008802855.1). Lineage (NCBI taxonomy): Eukaryota > Metazoa > Arthropoda > Insecta > Coleoptera > Lampyridae > Photinus > Photinus pyralis. Next base: position 20,764,759 of record NW_022170249.1, read on the forward strand.
AATTCTGTGCTACATAATGAATGGCTGAGCTGCAAAAACGATTTTCATGCAAAACTTATACTGAGACAAATGTTGCTAAAACTATCTAGCGAAAAATCGTATCACTATCAAGGGCTGAGCTTATAGGTAAAGATAATCATAGTAGTAGTAGTAATATAATCGCATGAAAATGTTTCCAGTGACGACTAGACCGGCGCGGCGGCGGATATTTGGAAAACTTTTGAAGGAAAAAAACATTCATGTGAATCATATATTATCAAGGACCCAAAGTCGATAACTATTACTGCATTCGAATTCTGATTGATTGACGAAACCCAAGCCACGAAATATAACAAGTTGTCAATCAAATACATACATTTTTGATTTTTTGAAAAAAATATTAAAAAGTCGAAAGTATCTATAACTCAATAACGTCGATCATATAAATATTGCCTAAAAAATGGGATGGTAGTATAGAGAACAACATGAATCAAGTGTTCAACATGATTTATTTAAGAGCTACGTCCCTAAAAGTTCCCAAATTTGATTTTAATTTAAATTTTTCCAAAAAAACCTTGTTCGAGGGTTGTATTTATGTGTGTTATTTTATTTATGCATCGCTTTTGAATTCCATGACAGAAATTATGACGATCACTAAAACATTTTGGTAAGTCTATTCTTTTATACTTGAGAAAGTTGTAATAAAATGATAAGTACTTATCAGTGATGGAGTTCGGACATATGGTGGAGCGCACCCTTATAAAGACGTGGATGGGACCCTCCCACAAAAATGGAAGCAATGCAGTGGATCCATAAGGGCTCTACACCCCGATAAAAGGTAAAAACGCATGCTTTATCTGTAAAATTGAAGGGGACCATTTTTTGGGACTGTGAGGGAGTTTCGCCAATTGAATATATGGCAAAAAGTACGACGATTAATTGTGAGTTCCACACAGGAGGATCCACACAGATCCAACCCTGTTCAATCCATTACCGCAAACCATTAGTTCTCAGAACTACCCCATCCACCCTACAGATTTAGTACTATGTGACTTCTTTTTTCTGAAAGATCGCCAAATTTGTTTCGGATAATGAACTAACAAGCGTCATTCTTTGAAGAGCGTAAAATGTGCAAAATGTAGATACGCCGGTCAAAATTTGTAAATACGATTAGACGAATTTCCAACTACAATAAACAGGTCTGGAAATGATAAGAGTAACTACGTCAATCTCACCTGCAAGAAATCGCGCCAAGTACATGCAAGTTCAGTGTGTAATTGTGCGCAGACATGAAAATCGAGTCATGGATAACCTAAATTGCAAAATATGTAAGAAATTATTTTTGCAAAAGAACCATAATGGGCGAGGGGCTGATATTTCATCCATTGGTGAGTACCAAGGCGCATGTGTTATACTTTTGATCTTTGCAAATGTTTCTATAATCTTCGACCGCCGATGAATAATCCAAGTCGGATTTTTTGAGTCTTAAAAAAAGTTTCGACATTAAAACGTAAAATTACAAGTTTGTGTGGGCCTATGCGTAGTATGAGTTTTGATTTCAATCTGATGTAACCGTCCTCTGTTCGATTGCAAAAAAACGCACACTGTTTTTCAAGTCTGTTTTCGATCATTATTTCTGGAGAAAGCGGGATAAATATAAAGTCGGTTATGGGTTAATTAAAAAAGTCCTTCTTGAAGGGATACTGCTCGATATAATTATTTATTTCATTAGGTACAAGTAGACACATTATGACCTGTTTTCCTTTTACGAACTATTCAAGTAGTATAGACTATCGGCATAATTTATTTATATTCAGAAAAAAATGGTATATGTGTAGTGTTATATAAAATTGACTGGATTGAATAGCTTGCCTAAAAGGCACACAGCTCATTCAATGGATAAAATGTATGATACTTTAATAATGAATATAAATCATTGGCCCGTATGAATAAAAATAAGCAAATGCTTATACTGGCAAAATTCAAAGTAAATACTCGTAAGTGCTCCTTCGCACTGGGCGACTTAGCAGCGATTCTAAGCAGGACAGGACGCAATGCAGCGCTGCTAAGCAGACCAGTATGAAGGGGCAGTTACGAGTATTTACTTTGAATTTTGCAAGTATAAGCATTTGCTTATTTTTATTCATACGGGCCATTGTACTATTTTTTAAAGCTTTGATGGCCCCTACATTAATTACAAATTATAGATTATCTTTATAATTTATAATATAAAGGAAATGTGCTAATTTCCCATGTTACGATCACTAGGTATATGCAACGGTTGGGTTTCGAATGGAATGTCAATTGTCATTACTACCAATTTTATTTTAAAGGACCTCTCAATTCATCTAATCTGGTTGGGTACTTTTCCGGTTCCTCAGTAATAAGATCTCTGATGGCTAGGGTGGTTTCAGCTGTGAAAATCTCCTCAGAAGAAACATTGATTTTTTTTCTCTTCTTGTTTTTTTTTATATTTCATCTCGTTCAGTCCGATTTGTTGTTGTGCCCGTTTCTGTATTTGGATGTGTCCATTTGGATAGTATGATAGTGGGAGAAACATTTGATGATGACCTGTCAGTGTGTTTCCTATTTAAATGCAATCTCGACCATTCAATAAGAGTTATCCACAGTGTTAGTAGTTTTCCGATACAGGCACACGCGATTGTTACTCTCGATGGATGTGTCGCATTTTTGTGGTAGTCAAGGAACTTACTTGTAAATCTTTGCTACTCCTGTAATCAGGAGTGGTCAATGCAGTGGTCATTCTGTGATTCTGGGAGGCGAATGAATAATACAACAGATATCAAAGTAGAGCGCCTTCCAACTATACTCGTTTCTGAATGGTTGGTTGCCCGTTAAAATTTGAGTGTTACATCTACTATCTGTTATATCCTGCTGTTTGTTACTGAGCAGAGGAATGACTATTTACGTATTACAAATTCAATTTATGCTGTGATAAATTACTGATTGGCGTTAGGAAGGTATTTGTTATCAACCCTTGAGATCAAACAGCCATGCCTAAGCTTCAATTGAAGTTACTGTAATTAAAATCACTCTATAATATTCGAAAAACTTCTCCGAACCTAGTGTTCTTTCCTTGATTCTGTTTATTTGAGTGAAGACAAAAACCTTTAGAAATAATCACAAAATCAATGACACTGTTTTGCAATAAATAAATAAAATTGTCTTGTGCAAGGTGGAGCAACCGAGGGTACCTAAATGATTTGGGGTAGCCACGAGTGCTTGTCTACAGTATGATTACCTTAGCACTATGGCATCTACAAAAGAAATTGAGAAAAAACATTACTCTAGAAACTACTGGGCATACATAATGTAACACAAGAGTGAAACTAATTATTATTAATCACTAACTCCCAACACACGATTCAGTTCACTTATTATATAGCAAGCGGCGGTCTTTCACGAACGCTGTTGAATGTTCTCGAATAAACAAGCCATAGTTCCCGGAAAGATTGCGTCGCATCCGCTTTCGTTTTTTATCATCGTTGACTAATCTAATGGCACTTCGATGTCTATCGGGATTTCTGGAATATTCACTACAAGTTTTTGCTACTATAATGATACATCGAGTTACGTGTTTACTATAATTGTACAACAACAACATTTAATGTCCAAATTTACAGTAGCTACGACATAGGTGTTCACACTAATATTTCGTAATTGATTTGCGTGTATAGGTCATGAAGCAATTGTAACAGTTTGCAACGCTCGTTGTATACAAATTCCTTTTGCAAAACTGCATATACAGATGTATGTCAGTGGTAACATTTTGACCAAGCAAGTTACAATTATGACAGTGGCCGTAAACAATTAATTTTATTGCCATAAACCTCTAGGTCAGGATAATTAACGTTTTTGAACTGCTTTAAAATTCATTAAAATCAAATTGTATAGATATAATAGGTACATTACAATAATCAAAAGAAATTTTTCGACAAGTAGACCTACCCTTTACCAGAATTACTGTAAGTTAAGCCTTTCTTCGTTACGAGTTGCGAGGCTGCTTCCTGTGGTGGTTCATCCCTTCATCCTTCTATCCGATTGCCACAAGTTAACGTTACTTCTACTCAGAACGTGAGGCTGCGAGTGGCAATGGCCCCAAGGGCTTTACCCCTAAATATTTAATAATGATTGTAATAAGATCAGTGGGTGGAAAAGTTACAGTAGCCTTCAAGACATACTTAACACTGAACTGGGAAGAATTGCATTCACTAAGACAAAGTGAGAAGTTTACTGGTTAAACTTTCTTTGTAGACGGTATCAATTACTTCCGATCAAAATTCCTCACATATGAACTAAATTATTTCAAGTAAAAAGATTATCGCCCTAAGGCGAGTAACTTTAGCGCATTTTCCATGCACAGATCAGTACCTCCCGAAAAGTTGCATGCCCATAATGCCCACATCTGATTTTGACTATATGAGATGTTCGCCTTTATTAGAGGATCCTGTGGTTAAAATTTCAATAAAATATATTATGTAATAAATAACAAAGTTGATATTGCGCGGCCTCTGCATGCCCATATTAATCGTCAAGAGTGAACTAAATATATTGAAAACTATATAGGTCTCGTACGGACGGACGGACAGAAAAAGTGACTGCAATAGCGCATGTTGGAAAATGCGCTAGAAAGTGCAATGGCATGCAGGTGACTGACTCATTTTTTTAAGCTAACGCTTGAATTCTTAGTAATTTTTAACACAATGGTCTAATATTGATTTAAAGATAATTAATGTTATCGTCATTAAATATTTTTCCAATTTGACGATTAAACGATCCTGTATGTCTAAAGTTAATATTGACAAGTTTAACGTTTTCGAATGTGAATTTGTGTTGGTGAACCTATTAAAAACCTATCTGGCAAAGTAGTAAAGAATTTACTAATGGGGTAGTTTCGATCACACTTTAGGGAACATTATCTCAAAACGACCATTCCGATATCTTAAGAATTCAGCCATATTTCTCTTGTAACTATTGTAGTTGTACTATCTATAAAACCAACAGATAACCTTCGACAATTTTTAAATTGTATTATTTAGTGACTATAAACGTTTTTTTACAAAGTTTTAATTGCCGTGTCGCGCGTAATTAGCATTTTATACCCTGCAAATGATTAATAATTCATTATGAGTTGTTGTCATCGTTCGTGATATGTAAAAACAATAAAATAATCACAAAGGCCATACAATTTATACACGCGTATCGGCATTTTCTTAATTAACAAAGTTAAAAAAACGAAACGAAATTAATATTCGACCTAAACCTGGGTAAATATTGACAATGTTATCACGACCCAGCGGATGGGTTGTGCTATTGATTTAATTTAAGGTGTAGTTTCATTAGAGATTCTCACCTCTCTGTTGAAATATTTCCAAGACTTACCACATAATAAACATACGGGTAATTAATAAGTAATTTCAAATCATTTATGTTACCTTTTGTCAGTGTTATCTTCTAATAATGGGAGTGTATTATTAGATTTATAAATACTTCATTATTCATTATTAACCTTGACTGCAGAAAATATGAATTATTTTATTAGATTTGCCAATATCACCACCTGTAAGTAATGTAAATTTATACTACACAAATAGTAGAAAAAATAACTGAACGTTGGTTTTAAAAAATAGAGCTTTTTGCAAATGAAGCAAGTGAATTGTATAACCTTCTGGGACGATGGTTTCCAGTAGCTACCAAAGTTGCATCTGAGTTATTTTGCGCGACCTTTTGCGCCAACTCCCACGTTTTGGGCGTCAATAGGTACCTACTTGTTACCTTTCACTGTTTTTTTAGATAAACGCTGTTGAATTTTAAAGAATGTGCAAAGGCTTGGTGCCTTGTGCGTCAATATTAACGGAGATACGAAAATTTTAATCTGCATACCAAATCTACAATACACGGGGAGTTATGCTCGTTTTCTACTAGTTTGTGCGCCATGTTTCAGGTTTTTTTGCGTCAAAATTTACCTTGATATGGAATTTCTCATTTATGGGTTACAAATTTATGCTAAAAACGAGGGTTTCTAATAGCTACCAAAGTTGCATCTGAGTTGTGCTCGTTTTGTGCTCACTTTTGCGCTAGCCCCCACGTTTTGTGCCTCAAAACTCACGGCGAACCGTAATTTTCGGTTATTAGGGTTAAACAACGATCCCGAATCGCGATCAAAATTGACAAAAGAATTGTCCCCTCCCCCGCTCCCCTCTCGTAATTACGATCTACGGACGACTTTTTCGATTAGACTTCTCAATCAAAAGTTATAGACTAGAAACCAATTTCGAAAGAAAATTCAAAGGGCTGTACCTTTTGAACTAGTAGCCCAATCCTGGAACTGTTTAAAATTATGGATTCTACAGGCCACATTCTATAAGAGGTATAAAGACCACATTCGACGGTCTAAACGGGGATCGTGGAGGACTTTCTGTGGCAACATGGAAGGGCTTCCCGAAGTTCAAAAACTTCGTAAGATCCTTTTGAAAGATCCAGGGCAAAAAGTGAGGACGCTGAGGCTTCCATGCGGCAGATTTACATCTAACGCGGGTGAGGCCCTCACATGTCTCCTGGAAACACACTTTCCAGGCTCTGGAGACTATGTAACTTCGGAACCGCCAGAAGGTGCTACCCGGGTCGGTGCAAGGCCGATCGACTGGAGAGTAGCTGCCGGGGTTGTTACCGAGGGATCCTTGAGATGGGCTATCAATACGTTTAGCCCATTTAAGAGCGCAGGACCTGATGGGATATTTCCGGCTCTTTTGCAAAAGGGCCTGGAACCATTACTTCTGCACTTGTTGCACCTCTTTAGGGCCTCTGTGGCTTTGGGGTACATCCCCATAAGCTGGAGAAGGGTCAGAGTTGTGTATTTACCTAAGCCGGGTCGTACTAAGTACGACACAGCAAAGGATTATAGGCCCATCAGTCTATCATCGTTTCTTTTAAAAGCGGTAGAAAAACTGGTGGATGCATACATAAGAAACGGGGCGCTGGTCCTTAGACCACTACACCCGTTTCAACACGCTTACAGAGCTGGCATGTCCACGGAGACGGCTCTTCACAGTCTCGTGTGTAGACTGGAGAGGGGAATGTCTGCTGGAGGGGTAGCTCTGGGAGCCTTTTTGGACATCGAAGGTGCGTTTAACAACACCACGTTCGATTCCATTAGTGAGGCTGCTGAAAGCTTTGGCATTGACGGGTCAATCGTAAGATGGATCCGGGCCATGCTTGGAGGCAGGGTCATCATAACCTCGATCGGAACTACGGAGATGAGCTCATCGGTCACTAGAGGATGTCCGCAGGGTGGAGTACTGTCTCCACTACTGTGGTGCCTGGTGATAGACGGGCTCCTTCGTACACTAAACGAGGATGGAGCGTATACACAGGGATACGCAGACGACCTCGCAATTGTCATTGTGGGGAAGTTTCCGAGCACCGTAAAAGAGCTCATGCAGAGGACTCTTGGACAGGTGGATAGATGGTGCAGTAGCCACGGTCTCTCTGTCAACCCGGAAAAGACCGAAATTGTTCCATTTACGAGGAGACGGAATGTGGACCTTGATGGTCTCATCTTTCGAGGACGCCAATTGTGTCTGACCAGGTCAGTTAAATATTTGGGGGTCACTATAGACTCCCGTCTGTCCTGGAAAGGGCACATTGAGCGAATTAGCAAGAAGGCCACTGCATGTCTATGGGCATGCAGGAGAGCTTTCGGCTGCACATGGGGATTAAATCCTCGACTAGTATATTGGCTTTACACTTCGGTGATAAGGCCGATAATATTGTACGGCGCACTTGTATGGTGGCCTGCAACGCGCAGGGTAACATACAAGAAGCAGCTGAGTAAGGTACAGCGACTCGCTTGTTTGGGAATCACTGGAGCCATGAAAACCACGCCAACGTTGGCTGTGGAGGCTCTTCTGGGACTTGAACCTCTACACTTATCGGTAGAGGCCGAGGCCCGGAGGGCTTCCATAAGACTAAATGATTGGGGTGAGTGGAAGGATAGAGGCAGTCTCGGACACGGGCGGATCTGGGAGGAAACTCTTAGGTCCGACCCCTTCCTCGCAAGAAGGGACGTGATTCGAGCTACCCTACTTGAACCGAAGAGGTATAAAGTCATTCTCCCGAACAGGGAGCAGTGGCTGAACCCAGATCGTCCGTTCCTCGAACCTGAGGGGCTCGTGTGGTTTACCGATGGGTCCCTAACGGAAAAGGGAACGGGCATGGGTATACACGGTGACCGGCCGAGAGTAGGCATCAGCCTCTCCCTTGGCCAGCACAGTACTGTGTTTCAGGCAGAGGTGCTAGCCATCACGACCTGTGCGCAAGAAAACCTCCGTAGAGGTTATCGTAACCAGCATATATACATATGTAGTGATAGTCAGGCGGCGTTAAAGGCTCTGTCAGCTGACAGGGTCCGCTCGAATACGATGCTTGACTGTAGGCGAACCCTAGATAGATTAGGTGAGTCTAATAGGGTAAGCTTGATATGGGTGCCGGGGCACTCTGGAATAGGGGGCAACGAAAGGGCGGACGAGTTGGCTCGCGAAGGCAGTAGTGGGGTCCTTGTCGGGCCTGAGCCCACCCTTGGAATTGCTCCCTCAGTTGTCAGGGTCAGGATTAAGAACTGGGCGATCAGTCAATTCCAGGCTCAATGGCAACAGGCAGCTGGACTCAGACAGTCCAAGACCTTTTTAACAGGGCCTCTTGGCAAATCTGAGTCTTCTAAGCTTCTAAACCTAAACAGAAGTCAGATTAGGAAGATCGTCGGTGTCTTCACGGGACACTGGATGGTCAACTATCACCTGCACAATATTGGGCTTGTGGAAGACCCTGCGTGCAGGTTTTGTGGTGAGGTAGAGGAAACTACCGAGCATGTAGTCTGTTACTGTGACGCTCTGATCAGGGACAGACATAAACTCCTCGGTGACAGTTACTTGGAACCGAGGGAGGTGAGGAAACTAAGGCTAAATAGGGTCTTATCCTTCATTGAAGGGAACGGGCTCTAAGCTTTGGTTGTTTAGAGAGGGGGTTAGCACAATGGGCCGTTGATGAGCCTAAGTGCTGCCTGTAAAGGCTCCCCTGATAGAATAGAATAGACATTCTATAAGAAAATTTTTTTCCGGGTCGATCTGAGACAATTTTTTTTTCGGTGCTCAAAAAAAGGCAGTGTAATAACCTTCCTTTTTTACCAAAAATCGACTACACCAAAATTTCTCGGGAAAACACTTTTTCTTATTAATTTTGGTGCGTAGAATCTAAAACAATTCGTACTTTTTCGATTAGACTTCTCAATCAAAAGTTATAGACTAGAAACCAATTTCGAAAGAAAATTCAAAGGGCTGTAACTTTTGAACTAGTAGTCCAATCTTGAACTGTTTGAAATATAGGATTCTACATGCCACATTCTATAAGAAAAATGTTTTTCCGGGTCGATCTGAGACAATTTTTTTTTCAGGGCTCAAAAAAAGGCAGTGTATAACCTTCCTTTTTTACTAAAAATCGACTACACCAAAATTTCTCGGGAAAACACTTTTTCTGATTAATTTTGGTGCGTAGAATCCAAAACAATTCGTACTTTTTCGATCAGACTTCTCAATCAAAAGTTATAGACTAGAAACCAATTTCGAAAGAAAATTCAAAGGGCTTTAACTTTTGAACTAGTAGCCCAATCTTGGAACTGTTTGAAATTATGGATTCTACAGGCCACATTCTATAAGAAAATTGTTTTTCCGGGTCGATCTGTGACAATTTTTTTTTCGGGGCTCAAAAGAAGGCAGTGTATAACCTTCCTTTTTTACCAAAAATCGACTACACAAAAATTTCTCGGGAAAACACTTTTTCTTATTAATTTTGGTGCGTAGAATCCAAAACAATTCGTACTTTTTCGATCAGACTTCTCAATCAAAGTTATAGACTAGAAACCAATTTCGAAAGAAAATTCAAAGGGCTGTAACTTTTGAACTAGTAGCCCAATCCTGGAACTGTTTGAAATTATGGATTCTACAGGCTACATTCTATAAGAAAATTGTTTTTCGGGTCCATCTGAGACAATTTTTTTTTTGGGCTCAAAAAAAGGCAGTGTATAACCTTCCTTTTTTTACCGTGCCGTGCGTCTACGAATGAATCTTTTTTTAATATGACAACACGATCATGAACTCATAAAATTATAAAAATAATTAACACAACTATTTTTCTTAATTCTAAATCCAAAAAAGTGTATACTTTAATAATATGTAATGAAAACTCCAGAATTTCTTAGTTGTCCTCTTAACGTATGTTGCAAATCAAATTGAAATTGAGGCCAGGATTCTGAGTGTAACTAGGAAATTCCTAGTCTGAACTGGAAATACTTATGTTCCAGTCACCAGTGCCATAGCTACAGGGTGTCCATCCATATTCAGGATAGTCTTAACATTGCGTTGCAAATAAAAATGGAAAGCTCCAAATTGAGTTGAGTTGATATAGTAAAATTACGAGTTTAAAACAGAAATGTTTGCACTCAAAGACTTACAGGTTTACATTGAAAAGAAATTTGACCTATTCCATTCCATTACTTATATTTTCCCTTGTCTCTTTATTTGGAATAATGGAATTTATCACAAATTGGACTAATGACAATTGACTAATGAGAGTTCTATTATTGTTAATAAATCCACATTCCCCCTTCAATAGGTACTTGTATTTTATTCTTCTAAATGTAGAGGATGTAGCATCTAAGGCCCTTCAGATCATAAATTCCTTTACCATAAAAGATATTGAAAAAAATGCACGAGCAAAATACTTTATACGAATACTTTATTGGCCCGTAACCTATGCAATTCCACCTGGCCCGTAAGTTATACCCAGTCCGCCCCTGGTGATACCTCTCACTTTGCAACCGCAATTTTTTAGCGCCACTTTTCCGAAGAGAGGTCGCCAAGTTCACTGGATGTAGCCCCATGGGGTTGCATTTGAAACCTAAGGTTTATGTGACTTTCCATCATCTGTGGAAAACCGCATAAAATGTTACACAAAAAGTATTCAGAATGCATCGCAGAATTGAAAATTACAATAATTTAGAGGAAGTTCCATTAAAAAAAAAATAATGCCGACGTCGCAAAAAAACGCGAAAGTTGCAATAATTGACGTGGCCGTGGATTTTTCTAGAACTTAAAACCGGAATTGTAAATAAATTGACTCCTTTAATTGGGAAGCACGGTATTTTTTATATCAGCAGCGAGATATGGAAAAATATAGTTTTCTGTAGACTATGAGTATAGAGATGTGATGTCTTGTATATACCATGGTTTGTTTTTATACTTACATTGGATTAAAGAAAATTCAGCTAAAATTTTATCCTAATCGAGATTAAGATTTTTGATCTAACCTCCAGCGAAATTCAAAACTCTTAAAGCAATCATGAATTCAGATTATCCGTAACGTTTTTGAATCGTCTGTTTATTATCTTACTGTGGTTATAGTAGTTTGATGTTTCTACCACTAACTTCGTCTATACATAAGTTTTTTAAATAAAAATCATTTACATTTCATATACCTAATAAAACCTACTATAGAATTAAGTTTATAAATAGAGAAACTAATATTGTAACCCTAACTAATACAGAAATTATAGCTAACACAACATTTGAACTCTCATAGTAACGCTCTGTCTTCATCATACAGAATAGGCGCCCATTAACAAAATTAGCTATTTTCGATTTTATGCGCCTCGTACCCCCTTTAACAATTTTAATACGATCGAATAAAGAAAGGAAAAGCGATTAGTGAGTGATTTAATATGTAGTATATATTCGTTATAAAGCGTGTAATCTTTTGTAAATTACACATCATTTATAACAGAGGCGGACCTGGGTCAGTATCCCATGATTAATAGATGAAGAAGACGGTGCTAATGGCTCTTGATATCCTCCACTTTATAAGTATACGAGTTACGAAACACTCTGTACTGCGCTTTATAAATAAATACACATAACGATCATTAACTCGCAACATCTCATACAGTTGATGGCTTTCATATAAAAAACCTAATTAAAAAAATTGACTTTTGACTCAGCCCAATTTTAATTTTTAACCATTCGCTTTAGGGTTTGTATTTCTAAGGTAAATTTTTTTGTAATATACGCGTTACATAAAATTGACTGTTAGATATATTTAAATAAATTCTTTTCGTAAGAGCAATTAGCATGACTCTGTTAACCCTTTATTTCTATGGACCGCCTTATTAGCATAATGGGGAAATTTATACAATAACGCGCATTGTTATATTTAATGACCAGATTTACCTGTATATTCAGATAAGAAGCACAATTACTGAATAGCTAATACACAGGAATGCTTTACAAAATGGGAGAATTAAATCAATCTATTGTATGAGTGACAAAAATGTTATCAAACAATAAGACTCTAATAACCGAATATCGTTATTATTACATTAGAATGCCAAACAAAATGTACGCCTGCCGCCGGTTAAGATAGTAAAGTACGGATTTTTCAGTAACCCCAAATTACCTACATTATACCTACCCGCTAGATATGATGTCGGTTCAAATTGGACTAACGTAGTTTTTGATTCGATGGCAAAATGGCGTAGGTACAGTACAACTTATTTTTAGCGCATTTCCACAAAAATAAAAAAAAATGCGCTATTGTGGCCACTTTGTCCGTCCGTCCGTCCGTCCGTCCGTCCGTCCGCTAACTTTGCGACGCTACTAGTTTTTTATCTTAAGAGCTATTGTTCTACTTTTTTCGCTATTTGGTTCGTTATGGTGTCGAGTCTTGTACCAAGGAAGGAATTTTTTCTGTACCGCTTACAAAAAAAGTTATTGTAAAAAAAACAAAAAACCGTTTTTTACATGTTCCATAATTTTACACTTTTGCCGTTTATTAACGATCCTAGAGATCGTTTATAATTTTGCATTGCTATCTGTCGCCTGCCGGTTGGTCTCTCCGTCTGTTCCTTTGTCTGTCTGTCCATCTATCTGTCCGTGTGAACGATAACTTTGTTTAGAAATGTTCGATCGCTTTTACATCTCCGTTAGTTATGAACTGAATTGCATGAAATTCAATATGGGCATAGATTTAGCCATATAATACGCAATGCCAAAATTTGGATCGAATCGATTCAAAATTCACAGTGCCCTTTTCGCATCTCGACCATTTATAAACCGAATTGCAAACTTTTTTACTTATAAAAGTATTTGAATGAAATTTGATACATAGGCACTTGGAATAAAGGAAAATCAAACGCCAATTTCAAAATTTGGTTTTGCGCATGCGCAGTGCCAACTTTTTTATTTATGGAAGAATTTAAACGAAATTTGATACATAGGCACTTGGGATAAAGGAAAATCAAACGCCAATTTCAAAATTTGGTTTTGCGCATGCGCAGTGCCAACTTTTTTATTTATGGAAGAATTTAAACGAAATTTGATACATAAGCACTTCGAATAAAAGAAAATCAAACGCCAATTTCAAAATTTGGTTTTGCGCATGCGCAGTGCCAACTTTTTTATTTATGGAAGAATTTAAACGAAATTTGATACATAGGCACTTGGGATAAAGGAAAATCAAACGCCAATTTCAAAATTTGGTTTTGCGCATGCGCAGTGCCAACTTTTTTATTTATGGAAGAATTTAAACGAAATTTGATACATAGGCACTTGGGATAAAGGAAAATCAAACGCCAATTTCAAAATTTGGTTTTGCGCATGCGCAGTGCCAACTTTTTTATTTATGGAAGAATTTAAACGAAATTTGATACATAGGCACTTGGGATAAAGGAAAATCAAACGCAAGTGTCAAAAATTTGGTTTTGCGCATGCGCAGTGCCAACTTTTTTATTTATGGAAGAATTTAAACGAAATTTGATACATAGGCACTTGGGATAAAGGAAAATCAAACGCCAATTTAAAAATTTGGTTTTGCGCATGCGCAGTGCCAACTTTTTTATTTATGGAAGAATTTAAACGAAATTTGATACATAGGCACTTGGGATAAAGGAAAAACAAACGCCAATTTCAAAATTTGGTTTTGCGCATGCGCAGTGCCAACTTTTTTATTTATGGAAGAATTTAAACGAAATTTGATACATGGGCACTTGGAATAAAGGAAAATCAAACGCCAATTTCAAAATTTGGTTTTGCGCATGCGCAGTGCCAACTTTTTTATTTATGGAAGAATTTAACTGAAATTTGATACATAGGCACTTGGGATAAAGGAAAATCAAACGCCAATTTCAAAATTTGGTTTTGCGCATGCGCAGTGCCAACTTTTTTATTTATGGAAGAATTTAAACGAAATTTGATACATAGGCACTTGGGATAAAGGAAAATCAAACGCCAATTTCAAAATTTGGTTNTTCATAACATTTTTACGTTTTATTGCTCACGAATTGTTAAATTTTATGCTATTAGATAGATATAGTACATACATAAAATTAAAACTTCACAAGAAAAGACGGAATTAGACGGGGAACTCTTCAGACTACGATATTTAATGTTTTATTGTTTACTTATTTTAATTGTTGTTTATTGGTAGAATATGGTTGTGGTTGTATTAGATATAATAACAAAACTGCAACAAGCTATGCAGTGACTTTTAAGTTATTATTTAGCTGTGCTGCTGTTTTTGAAATCGGCATGGGTTTATTAATGGTTTAAAAGAACTCATATTTCAGCACAACGTGGAGATGTTCACAAAACCGTCATATTTTGTTTGTCGTATAAACTGTAGTTATTTTTTAAGATAACTTGATGCAATTTTATATTTTATTAGTTCAATATATTACAAAATGAAAACAGTTTACCGCTACTAGACAAAAACGATACTTTTTGAGTAATAGACCAGCAACGAATTGACCGTTTTCTATATAAATGTATAAAGCGACTTTAACGCTCTGTAACTTTTTTATTTTTTAAGATAACTTGATGAAATTTTATATTTTATTAGTTCAATACATTACAAATTGAAAACAGTTTACCGCTACTAGACAAAGGCGATACTTTTTGATTAATAGACCAACAACGAATCGACCTTTCTCCTATATAAATGTATAGGGCAATTGGTCAACTTCAACGCTCTATAACTTTTTTATTTGTTGAGATAATTACATTAAATTTTATATTTAAATTGTTCCGTGTATTAAAAACACAAAACAATTTTCCGATAGTAGTCAAAGGTGATAGTTTTCCCGTCACGAGCGATTTTCTTTTTTCCCCATGTATTCTAGGGGGTCAAGTTTCGTTACACGCATCCTGGTTATGACGTCACGCGTTGCTGGCCATCGTTCGTTGCTAACTTCACATACTTAATAATTAGATCTGTTGGTTCATTCGGTCTTTTTCAGAATGTTGTACCTAAAATATGATGTAAAGTCATAAATAATTTACAACCTTTAGTACCTATAGTAATATAGACGACATAAATTATGAGGGGACATTTTTATGCAATCTACCTAGATATGAAAAAAAAGGAATTTATAAGGCAAAACAAAACTCATTTTTTCACAAAACTTATTCCGCCGTTTCTGCAATAAACAAATATTTTTAAAAACTCTTTTGTTATAGAACTTTGCAAAATAGAGTGCCACTAACAGCAGCTCTGAGTTCATCATCAGCAGGCCTCGTACATAGGTAAATGATTTTTCTACTTAGGGAAAAGGTAGTATAATCACCGCAACTTTTAATGCTCTTTAAAGTGCAATGGTTAAATTTTTTATCCAACATTTCGTCTTTGCGAACCATCATCAATTTTTTTATACGGCCCTAATATTCCGATATTCTCTTAGGTACCCCTTTTCATCCTGAATTAATTTTATTTAATAAGTTATCGAAAGACCTTATTTTTATGTGTATATCCTACAAAAATTGTGCCAGGTTTTATTACTAACTCGTTGTCAGGTAAACTCCTGACTTGACTTTCCGACTACTTTTAATAGAGTCATTGTAATTATTTTTGGTCATAGTTAAACATTTACAAAATGCCCTCTAGCACTGTTATTTTGAACCAGACGCAAAAAGTGTAGAAGCCTTTTTTGTAGACCTCATCAAGACACATATTTTTTGTAATTAGCATTTTTCACTGTGATGCTTACTTTTAGAGAAAAATGCAAATTTAGAAAAATACAATAAATAGTTTAACTTTTCAAGTCAAAACTTCTCAAAAACAAAGAAACTCACAAAAAATTGTAATGAACTTTTTTGTAGAGTTTTTTAAGCCATTTTGATGAGTGTATGCGAAAAAAATTTACAAAAATTGTAAGCCGTTATGGCTCTTTTAAACTTTTGACACCTTCAACAACCATGAAGATGGTTACGGACCAAAACCAAAATAGGACGCTTTCGATTCCCCATACCACCACCCTATATGCACCCCAAATTTCAAAGTCACATGTAAATCCAATATGGGGATCGTAAGAAATAAGAAAGTTGATTAATTTACTCTAACCCACAAGTCATAAACATGTTATTTTAGAACCATCAGAAAAATGAGACAAATCACTAAGGGTTTGTTAAAATTATTTTTTGATATCTTTGAATGAACACGAGCCCATTTGTTTGCTCATAACTTCGGTATTTGTAGTCCTAGAAGAAACTGTCACCTAGCATAAAATTCTGCATAACTTTTAGCCCATTAGAGAAAGAAATAAGTTTGTGCATCCTTTATGCATCATTATTAACAAGCGAAAGAAAGCAATTACATGATTTTGGACTTTCTGTTTGTCCATCCGTCCGTCTGTGGACACGATAACTCATTAACGGTTTCGAATTTTCCAATTCTGTTTTTAGCAATAAGTAGACAATGGTCAAGGGACTAATTATTGATTAAATTTTGGTCAAAATTCGTCAACCGGAAATGACTTTGTCGCGCGTTGTCTATAATGGTGCAGTTTGTGTTTTAGTTTAGTACTTACATAGATAATAAAAAATTCACCCACCTGTGAGTTGTGTTAGTTTTCTTCATATTTAATTTGACCATGTTTAGATGACAAATGTATTTGTATTTTGGTTTACCAGCACACAATAGCAATTGTTTCTTGATAGTTTCTTAAATAAGGGTCAAATAGAAAATTATCTATACACAGAGCAGAATACATTTGTATTTTTATTCTTTTATTTTCCATAGGTTTCACAAAGTAAATGATTTTATCACAATATGTTCGTGCGATCCAGATTCCTAATAAACACTCCATAGATATAAGGTTTTTTTAAGTAAAACCAAAGGTAGCCCTATTGAAAGCTTCACTTTAAAAATCGCATGGAATTATTTTGATATAGACAATTTCCTAAGGTGCAAATTTAGTGCCCATATATAGCATATGCTACTTTTATAACTATTTACTAAGCGATTTCGATTTATATAAAATACGCTTTATCTGCACAAGAGTTGTGCCCAATTCCTTGTTTATTATGAGGTTTACTACAAATTTTCATTAAGTAGAGAAAGTTGTAGAATTGTTCCGAAATTGAGAAATCTACTAAAAATTCCAACAATGCACAAGAAAATCTGTTTTGTATTTTTTAGTAGCAAAAGTCCATCTTCTTAGAAGCCATCAAAAACTTTCTTAGAGAAATTTCCAGTACCCTTAAGGGGATACCGGGAACCCCAACCATAACTAAAAAAATCTACCACAAACGGTGAAGAATATTCCTTTTTTAAGTTTGCCCTAAAACTTTACTACGGAAAGTTTTCAAACTGATGAGAGTCCATCCAGAACTCTTAACACTTTCCAAGAAAAGTATGATTTCGCAAAGCCCAAAGTAAAAGCGTTTAATGGAAAACCTCATGGTGCAGATTTTGCTTCTGACTAGAGTTCCAGATAGCTCCTCAAGAGGTTTGAAACTTTCTTTAAGTAATAAAGTTTTGACTGGCGACTTATAAAGAAAACTATAAGAAAGATTTTTGCTTTTCGCACTAAAGAAAGGGTTGGTGTTTTGACTTACATTCTGGACAGCTTCTCACAGGTTTAAAACTGTCCGTATACCTAGTCCAGTCAAATTACGGTTTGGGCTGGATGTTGTCATTTCACTCAATGAAACCAAGCGTATCCCATGTAAAAAGAATCCGCTGAATCCGAAAATCATAGTCCCCTTGACCGGAAGTGGCCGGAACATATTGTTATTAACAAAAAACGAAGTAAAAAAGAGTAAATGTCGTGTTTTTTCGCATTTAAATTCGAATATCTCGTTAACTATTACTCTGAGGGAAAGAATGAATAGAAATGAACTTGTCTAGAATAAAATTTTATACAGTTGGTCTGGAACGCTAATTTTCAACTGTTATTGTTTTTTATGGAAACATGTAAAAAAGTAATCTCGAAAATTAACAGTTTGTTATTACCAAGTAAAATTCATCCGATTTTTTTAAAAATCCGTATTTAGTAACTTCTTTCGATAACAAGACAATATGACAAACCCGATCACCGTAGGTTTCATAGTAATTGATTAATTAAATATGACAAGTATAAAAAGGGTTGCTTTGTTTTTCAAACTGGGGAACTACAAAAGCGTTCCCAATTTGTTTATACATAGTTTAACCCTAAAATAATCTTTTTCAATAATTATCCCGAATATTTCCCTCATATGTAATAAATCCCATATGAGGTGTGCAATTATCGCTCAATTACAGCGGTAGGTAATTGCCCTGTAGAAAGCGAAAGAGCCCTGCGATAATTGCACTGTCCATATATCCATGGCAACTGGCACCTGATAATTTTTTATTCAAGCATGTTGTCAGGAAAAAACTGCATTCGGTCATTTTCATATTTTGTTAAAAGAGCCAAAATATGAAAATAAACTCATGCAGTTTTTAGTCAACATGCTTTCAAAAAAATTATCGGTAATTTTGATGCACTTGTGCAATTACTTACGATAATTTTTGTAAATCAACGCACTGTGGAATTTTTTTAGTTAACTAACAAATGGAAGAGCTTCCAAGGTACCTATAACAAGAAATTTAACTGTGTAATCGGGCCTTGGCACTCGAATTAATAAAAATCATTCATTTTGGTGAAATAGAAGCATAAAAAAGTTCACGCTTTAAAGAATCGATCGGTGCGACCCGATTTGCAAAAGCATTTTTGGTTGTTTCGAAAACTGGCTTCATAGTCAAAAGCTGATTTCTCGTGAACTATCAATCGGATTTGGTCGTATTTTTTTTAAAGTACGTCTTTCTTTCCGAGAGCTTTCCATTCGCCTATTATAGAGTTATATTCTTTGTTATATTGCGGGAGTTATTCCATTTGTCAACAAGGAAAATTCTTCGAATTCCGAAAAAAAATTCTACAGTCCGTCGATTTGCAAGAATCATCGGGACAATTCTTGGAAAAGATTGTTTTAGGGTTAAACTATGTATAAAAAAATTGGGAAGGCTCTGGTAGTCTCTCAGTTTGAAAAACAAAGCATCCCTTTTTTTACTTGTTTATTTTTAAGAGGTTTTTTATTCCAAATTCCAACGAAGTACTTGGGACATTTCTTGTCATTTTTCCGATAAAGTTTTGAATGTTATCGTCTAATATAAAAATTATGGAGGTTGGTTTAGTTAGAGAAATACAAATTTGTGTGGGAACAGTAATTTGAATTCTGTCCAGAGTTCTGTGCAGCCCCTCATCATTTCTCAAACTTTCCTTAATGGAGTTTTATGGCAAACTTTATACAGGGTGTTACATGACCGCATGTAAAAAAGATTGTATGATAGAGGGGATCAAGACAAGCACTTTTTCCAAATAAACCGAGGGTTCAACGTGTTTAATTCGTTTGGGAGCTAAAGAAGTATTGAAATTTGGATTTCTTCTTTAATTTTTTTCTCGGCAACCATAAGAGTTACCAAGCTGGGTGGCACGTCTTTGAGTTGGTTGTCGGGTATGCCCCATCCGATTTTGAAAAAAAATTTTCAAAATTCCTACCTTGAAAGGGCGCACCCCTACTTGGGGGTGCGAACAAAATTCTGGACAGCCCGCCAACAGTGCTAAAACCTTTTCAAATGAAGATTTGTGACGAATTAGGTAGGATAATAAAACTTTTTTTCGTATTTCAAGTGCTAAAGGAACATTCGGGACTGTTTCTGATGGTTAGAATTTTTTCGTTATGATGGTTTTGGCTGGACCCTATAACAGTAGTACCTATAATAGTAAGTATAATAAAACTATAAGTATAGATGTTGATCCTGTGTATACCTATATAGCGGATTCCAATTCTGGTCATTCTGCGGAAACTGAATACTTAGTTCTGAAACCCCGTAACGGAATTTGGTGGTAAACCTTATACATTCAAAAGTAAAAACGAATTCTAAAATTATAATTAAGGTAAAAAGACTCCTCATATAACTATAAGATGCCACATACTTACCTAGGTATAGGTTGTAAGAAGAACATGAATTACCTATTTCCAATTTTACGCAAATTTTGAGTTCTGTGCAACGTGCAACTCCTTATTTTGTTATACCGATTTAGTATTTTTGGTACAATTTTAAAGTTCGGTTTGAAGTGTCGGATAGCCCTTTAAAGCCACTGAAACTGTTTATAATGAAGTTTTGCGTTTTACAAAAACATATGATTAGGTTCATGTTATTTACCTATCTATACCTAATATTTCACGCGTTTTCTTTAACGTTTCCATAAGAAATACCTATTAGTTGAGAACATTTTTTGGTTACAGTCCCGGATCACCCTACACAAGTTCATTATATGCCTAAGATTTTACTGTAAGTCAAAATTAGAAGTGTTTATTTCAGAAAATTTGACGAGGTCTTTTGTATTAATTTTTTTCGCGGAACTATTTCAATGACAACCTATGGGTTTTTTTATGTGTATAGAACCTGATCTGTGGATAGCTATATGAAGATGAACTTCTTCGAACAGTTTTGTATTAGGAGGTATATTTGGCAAACTGGCATTTTGCAACGAAACCAAACAATAAAATATAATTCCAATATTAAATGATAATGACACACGCACATAAATTTAGAGTCACTAAAATACTCTACGTTATGTCTGTCATGCCGTAAGTACTAATACCTATTTATGCATAACAGGGAGGAAAATGCCTTACCGGTGCCTATTGTTTGAACGAACTACAACTCTTACTCAGATGCAGGTAGTGTGACTAACAACTGTATACGAAAGTGGTAAATTTTCAAACAATTACAAAATTACCTGCTAAATTATACTAGGTAATTATACGTTGTACAGTACGTAAAAGTCCATCCCTATCTAATGATTATAAGTTAAAACGAAAGAATAGAAAACCATGAAGCTTTCAAGAGAGTCCACCAAATGTCAATATTTGTTTTTAAAGTTGTTTAATTAGCTAGATACCCAAATATTTCAAGAATGTAACAAACGAAATTAATTGAAATAAAATTGCATTGCAAAACTGCGCAAACATTGTGTAAGTAAAAAATCAACATAAACAAACGTAAATCGATGTGAACAAATCTTACAATGTATGGCAATCACATGTGTGATTGGATAACACCTGTAATAAAAACATATCATTACAGGACAAAACAATAATCCCCACCATTCTGTTAAGCTCCACCTGAAATTTCTATTGGCGGGAAAATGAATGGAGGGGTTCCCGTTTTTTCAGGGCAAGTTTTAACATAGTTGGCATGCAGACACGTCCCAACGTAGCTTACCGTTTTCAGTTTAGAAACACATGTTGGAACATTAGCAAAAAGAACTGAAATTCATGTGATGTTGCAGTTGTTCAATTGTGCTCTAGTTTTCTCTATGTGCGTGTCGCGAAAGTTTTTCACTACAAAATAAATATTACATCGTTGCTTTGTGTTGCATGCGGAGTGCTCGAGCATTCTGCAGTAGACGTTTCCAAAATTCGCGTCAAAAACAGAGAACCCGTACCTGTCTACGCGATGGAAATGGATCCACATGAAAGGGATACTGACATGGAGGATAGTCCGGTAGTGAGTTTCTTGTGTTTATTATGTAGTTAATGATAAGGTTGCACGAGTCAGTTCTGTTAAAGAGATGGGAACGCATGATAGCCGGTTGTAAAATACCACGTGCTACGCTTCCTTGCATCATGCTCGTTAGCGCTCTAGCTTAAATGACCGATTTTGAGTAATCATTGCTCTGTAATGTTGAGGGATGGAATTTTAGTTTAATTGCTCAGTGTTTGACAACCTTGAGTCGAACTTCCTTAAAATAGGCGACCTTCGTTACCTTGTTGCTTGTACCAGATGCATGAATGCAGTTTGCAGACTATTTGTTGGAATGAGTTGTTTATTTTCCTCCAAAAAAAGATGGGCAAAATTTAAATGCCACACGCATTTTTAAATGGAAAGTTCCGAAACGGAATATACCGACCATAAGCGCATTATTCAAGAGTAGGTATTAATAAATGTCATTAAGGATTTACGTATACCTCTTCGATAATTAATTTTTAATAATTTCTTCGAATCAATTTAAAATTATAAACCCATAAACTCCTAATTATTATTACATATCTAACAAGTTATCAATGACAGAACCTTGTATGGTAAGATTAAGTTCGTCTATAGATGGACAACGTTTTCAATTTTCGGTCATACCTATACCTATAGTCCCGGTTCACCTGGAGAGAAGCTAAGTAGGTATACCTCTAATAAAAAATGTAAATTAAATAAAGATTCACTAAAAGCCGGGATATTAATAACCCAAGGGTAAGGAAGAGAGGACCGTACCATCAAATTAGTTAGTAGTCATTGGAAGCGTTTCTTTGTCAAATTTATGTATGATATAATAGGTATCTGTCGACATCAAATCTTAAATTGAGAAATTTAATACTTGTAGATACATTATACAATCAAGGGCATTGGACTTTTTTAAATATTTATTTTAATAGAGTTTCTTAATGAACCCAAATAAAAATACCGCCCAGGCCGATAAAAAATTTAATTAAAACTCTGTAACGGGCAATTACTCTCAAATTATATTAGTCGAATGTCTTATAAGGATTTAATTTGTTACTTCACTAATCGTCAGGATACGTCTTTAGGTACCTATATAGCGCTTTTTATGTTCGATTTGGTTATATACTTATATAAACTTAATTAGATTAGTTTTGTATGTGCAGAAAGAAGCGAAGATCCAAATTAATAAGTTTCTTATAGGTAAGCGATCTAATTCCAATTATAAGTCGCAAATTTCTGTAAATTGTAAGTATAAAATAAAAATGCAGGCAATTAAAAAAGGGAATTTTTTCAAATTCCTACCTAGGTATACTTGCATCTCTATAAGTATCTATACCTATACAAGATCCGAGTGGGTGTATAAGTATAGGTACACCAAATTAGGTACTTCGACTATTATCTACCAAGTACTATATAGGTATCTAGTAGGTACCTACACAATTTTCCTTTTTTTCTAATGAACTATGTGTATTTGTTGGAATATGATGCCCAATTGTATGATTAAATATACCTACTATGGGTACCTAGTACTGAATAATTTTCACATTTTTATCTGTTGGCACTATTTAGTGTAAAATTCTGAAACAAATTGGTTTCAGTCAATGAACTTGCGGAAATGTCAGGCTATAGAACTTATATTGGGAAAGCGGATGTAATCAAAATTTATTGAAAACACGAAATGGAATAAAAAAAACTATTTAGGTAGCGCATAAAGTAGCAGCAAGATAGTGTTAAACGGCTCTAAGCACATAAATTAGATTATACTTAAAAAACCATATTCCAAATCGAATTGCTTAGAATACGTAGACAATTTTTAATTATTTTCAGATACTTGGTCATTCTTGCGCGATTAAACCCCCATTCCATTGCCTTATTTTTCACTATTTCTGTAAATAGATGGAACTTATGTGCATAGTTTTAACCCAAAGCCTATTTTAGACTAGGTACAGGTATGTGCTGGCAAATTTACGCTAGTTTGTACCTATATCCTTTAATATTGCATACCTATATCAGGAGATCACTACTGACTCTAGTGATACACTTCCACATTATTGCTATTGGTGTATTAGTAGTTGTACCTACAGACAATTGCATCATTAGGTACTACACATATATATACAATCGCAATAATTCAGAGTAGTTCTAAGTATTTGTGAAGCTTTCAAATGGATATTCAATATATTTCCCTTTAGTTTATTAAACATATATTTTAGCATTATAAAATCTTAAATAACTTTGACATTGACATTATTTATTGAAAAAAGCAACTTATGAAATTGCCCGTGCAATGTGGTACTATTAACTTTATGTTATTAAATAGTTTCTATATACAGAGCCGAAACTGAAAAATTTCTTTCTGCCCTCCTCCTTAAGAAAAATGTCTGGATGTGCCCTTGCTATGCGTTTGTAGGGGTGAGATGGCCACCGTTTTGGAAAACTTTTATGAAACAACTTTATTAATGTCGTTTATCAGAATATAGGTACTCGTATACTGGTTACATATACCGTGAGTCCCAGGGAGAACGCACCATATGGAAACAGGATTAATGTATTTTTTCGAGAAGGATCCAAGAGGCTTTTTATATGTATTTGAAGTTAGCGTTCAACGTACGTTATTGCACTGCCTGATGATAGAAAGGGATTGGAGTATAGTACGTTAAACGCTAATTTCAAAGGCCTCGTGGATCCTTCGCGAGAAAATTCATTGTCGTTTCTCTATGGTGCGTTCTACTTGGGACACACTGTATACTTAACTATAATGCTTTGGTAAAGCGTAAAAAGATCAAATAATGGCAAGTTAATACAAAAAACTCAAGTATTGTACATTAGCCATCTCAGTAATCTGGGTGAATTGGCCAGTCGATTACATATAGGACAGATGGTCATTGTTAAAAAAAAGGGGCAAGTTTCACTCCCTCGATCGGTCGCTAAATCTATATAGCTTTATATCCTTCCAGTATATTATATTATATGGCTGCCACAGCAGCCACTTTTAAGCTGTTTCAATTGTCCTCCGCCAGTGGACGTTCGGGCGTGTTCGGCAATTTGGCTGCTGAAAACTGGCTGCTAACTTCTCACAGGTTTAAAAAAATGAGTTGAAATAAATTTTCGTTGTGCTTCGCAAAATTAACTTTATTTTTTCTTCTTCGCTGCTATCTTGTCACACGTTTGACACATATTTCCAAAAGAGGTTCCGTTTTCATGACACCAGTCCAGTTACCGAATAATCCTCTCCACATCAAAGACACATATTGTCCATGTCCTCATATACGCGAATATTTACGTCACTGTCTTCCGCAAATCCCACAGACTCGTCTGAGTTCCCTGAAGTAGTCGAAACATGCACTTTCTTTTTACTTCTTCCTGCTTTCTCATTTCTTTCTTCGTTTAGATTTGTTTCTTCTTTTCCGTTTCGTATTTTCTTCTCGTTTCCTTTTTGTTTTGCGCTTCATTTCTTTTAAGGGTCTTTGCCTTGTGCAATATTTTTCGGCCTAGTCCATACGACACCAAGGTTTCTAGCTTGTTTAGTAACATTGCAGCAAGGAATGGCGGGAGCGGGTCCGATTTGATCTAATATTTCTTCAGGAGTGATGTTTGAGACCAAAGTTCCTTGTTGTGGGGTGGTACTTCTAGGAACCCCAGGATGGCTAGATTTTTCTAATGTTGAAGCAATGCTAACGAATGGTTCATTCTTGTGAGCGACTGTCATCGGATATTGCATAGGCGCGATCAGGTACACAATCAGGGTTCTATCTAAATATTGCCTGTGGCTTTAAATGCCGATACAACGTTTCCAACACTAGCAGATTTTCCCCAACTTTTGGATAATAGTTCACTAAAATGTAGTCTTGTTAGGTTTCTTCTTGGATGAGTTTGATGCCTCTCTTTAAAAGCACTATAATAATTAAAGGTTTAAAGACGGCTCTATCTAGGGGTTGCAAATAGTGTGTAGCGTGACTTGGTATGGTAGATACAGCAAAATAACACTGCGTTCCTCGGGAGTTTCCAATAGTTTAACAGATGAACGGTAGTGCGACGCCAGGCTGACCAAAATTAATAACACCTTCCCTTCATGGTGTGCGAGGAAGAAAGTGGCTTACGAACCATTACCAAACAAACTGTATTTACCTACGTAAGCCGATTTTTCAGACATACATTATCTGATCCAGGCGGTAAGCCTTCTTATTTTTAGCCTTGAATACACAATAAATTGGTGGCAAAAACATTCTCTTGCCATTACATCAGCAAGCAATGCAGGATGTCAGCGCGGCAACATCTTTAGATCCTTCTTCAGTAACCACATAACCTGCACGGTTGTTTAATTGCAGTCCTACTCATCAACATTAGAAATGGAGCCTGGTTCATTACAAAGTTCATTTTCCTTTAACGTCACTTTTGGGAGTTTAAAATGATTGGATATTTCCTCACAATTCATTCCCTGAACCATATAGAGTCATTTTCAGATTTTCTATATTCCCTATATTTCTATTTAAAAAGTCAATCGAATCCAGCAATCCCTTTTAGTTCGATTGAATTTATGATTTAAATTAAGAGTTTCAGCAAAACTGCATTTTTTAAATATGTAACACTCATTTTTAGCGCATTTTTGCAAAAATTTTTTTTTTTAAAAAGTAGCTTTTAATCTCACTTTGGCTGGCTGGCTGGTCGGCTGGCTGGCTGGCTGGCAGTAAATGCGCGCCCGTAGAAAAACGCTTGTAAAAAGACAAGGAGTGTACATGTAACTATCGAGGCCGTGTAATTAAGAACGTTAGGGATGGGGCTACAAGATTTGGAGTCGACGACATCTGGACGCCATCCCCGAGCGTATTATACTAACCTGGAGATTTTTCAGTTTTTATCTATCTTCTTCTACAGTTTTTCTCCGATTGTTTTCAAATTGGTGTCGTCGGGAAGATCTTGTCAACGCGCACAACTCCTGCGTGGCGGAATTTTGTTTTTTTTTCCTAGGGGCGAAATAAACCACCTTTTGCGCGGCGCGCTTCGAGGGGTAGTCGACTTTGGGCGCCCAAAAGTTTCTTACAGCGCGAATCGCGGTCTCTCTTTCTCGTGTCACTAATAGAAGGTCGAGCTATGTGAAGTACCCAAAAGTTGAATACGATTTTATGCCGGGATTTTAGCGAAATCTACCAAAATGTGAATTACGAATGAACGGGACGTCGGAACTGTGTATCGACAAAGGGAATGTGGTAACCCCCGACGAGATCTTACTGATGGTGGAGTCGAAACTTCAAATCCGAATTGTTGCGGGTGATCAGAAGTGGGTGTCGACAAAGGGAATATGGTAACCCCCAAAGGATTTTACTGATGGTGGAGTCAAAACTTCAAACGCGAATTGCGAGTGCACGGTAAGTGAGAAAATGGTACCGACAAAGTGAACGTGGTAGCTTTCGGCAAGATCTTATTGATGGTGGAGTCAATATTGGCTAATAAAACACTGATCTGCCACACAAAAATGCGCTGAAGTCCCTTCGATCTCACACGAGGACTTTGATCATTTTCATTCATTCGCTTCCCCTAGCATTATACTACCTAATTTTTCAACAATGTCAATATTGTGTTTTTGGAGGAATACCATAAGTGATGAAAGCCCTATTATCAGAATAAGTGCCATTTTAGATATTTTGTATCGGACTTTTTATTTAGTATTATATTATTTATTTTTTATATGCAGGTAGTGTTTTTGGTTAACCGTGTCACTACAAAATAGGCACACCCGCACATTAGGCGCCTGGATTAAGTATAGTCATTTACATCAGTTGAATGAACCTCTAGGCTGGCGAAATTTTTAGCGCATTTTTGCAAATTTATTTGTAAAAAGTAGCTTTTAATCTCACTTTGGCTGGCTGGCTGGCTGGCTGGCAGCAAATGTGGGCGCGTAGAAGAACTCTTGTAGAAAGGCAACGGGTGTACGTGTATCTACAGGGCCGTGAAATTTGTCAACCTTAGGGACATGGCTACATGATGTGGGGTTGGCGACATCTGGGCGTCATCCTCGAGCGTAGTATACTAACGTGAAGGTTTTTCAGTTTTTTCCTATCTTCTACTACAGTTTTGGTCCGATTCTTTTGAAATTGGTGTCGTCGGAAAGATGTTGTAAACGCGCACAACTCCTGCGTGGCGGAATTTTGTTTTTTGTCATAGGGGCGAAATTAACGACCTTTTGCGAGGCGTGCGCGCGCGTCTTCGAGATGTAGTCAACTTCGGGCGCCTTTTACTTTCCGTTGCGAACTCACGCGGTTTAACGTTTCGTAAATCTCGAATCGCTGTCTCTCTTTCTCGTGTCGCCAATAGAAGTGAATTGCGAGTGAACGGGACGTCGGAAGTGGGTACCGTAAAAGGAATGTGGTAGCCCCCGACACGATCTTCCTGATGGTGGAGTCAAATCTTCAAACACGAATTGCGGGTAAACGGGACGTCGGAAGGGGGTACCGTCAAAGGGAATGTGGTAGCCCCCGACACGAACTTCCTGATGGTGGAGTGAAATCTTCAAACGCGAATTGCGGGTGAACGGAACGTCGGAAGTGGGTACCGTCAAAGGGAATGTGGTAGCCCCCGACAGGATCTTACTGATGGTGGAGTCAAATCTTTAAAAGCGAATTGCGGGTGCACGCGGAAAGTGGGAAGCGGTTAGCTACTAGCCTTCGACAAGATCTGTTATTGATGGTTGAGTCGAAAGTGGCTAATAGAATACTGATCTGCCACACAAAAATGCGCTGAAGTCCCTTCGATCTCAAACGAGGACTTTGATAATTTTTTTTTATTAGTCTCTCCAACCTCATCATTGAGAAAAGCTCCCCTTCCCTGAATTTGGGGCTGTAATTCATTTATTTAGTAGAGTGATACCTAATTCAAAAACCTATACCAGGGAAATATCCCAAACCACGCTTTCGTATATAGGCTGCCGTTACACTCTTATACGATTTACATTAATACGTGAGTATTATCGAGACAACTCACTGGGCCGATCAGTAAATTTTGGAAAACAGTCCCTAGACATTTCTGAACTACGAAACATTCCCTTACATTTTCCATACGCATTATCGAAATGTTTTTTATTATTTACTGCACATTCCAAAAATTTCCATGTATTTTCAAAACTGGTCGACAATTCTGAAAGTTTGTAAAGCAGAGGGTCGATTAGGGATGAGGATGCTTGGACAGACAGATTCAAACCTATGCGCTTTCACATTGGTGGTTGCGGTAAAAGTGTCTAATCTTCTGTTAATGCGTATTTGGAACGAATTTTTATTGTTGAAGAAACTATCAACATATTTGTAGGCGTAAAGGCTGCCTAACCATATATAGAATAAAGACGCACAATAGTATATTGCAAGACAAGTGTTACAATGCGACCTATTGTAATACGACTATCTTGTGGCACGAGTGGCGACGCGAAGCGTAGCCACGAGTGTCCGCAAGATAGGAGTATTACAATAAAGCATTGTAACACGCGTTTTTCATACTATTTTTTCTATTTCGGTGCTTTAATTTAATTAAAAAAATCATTATCAGAAACTATAGGGAACATTAGAACTAACATGTTTTATGTTGGGAACACTTTTTATGCCGTTAAGTTTTAGGTTGGCAGCGTAGTAAGACTGACATTTTGAAGTTCAATCATGGAAGTACCCAACGAAGTACCTACCTGCTGTACTAACTAGTAACTGCCAACTTAAGAGATGAGTTACCAAAAAAAAACGACTACAATCACTGTCTTTGTACAACTGTTTTCGGCCGAAAACAGTTGTACAAAATCATCATTGTGACACCGAAATAGAAAAAATATTTTTTTTTCAAATTCTTCCTATAGTTTAGGTCCATTTGTATCTCAGAATTCATTAGATTCCTCGAGATACTCGAGATTCTTTAAATTCCACCAAATTCTACGAATTTTTTATTTTCTTTTAATTCTTTAGTCCCTTAAAGTACTTTGGCTGCTGCGAATTCTGTATAGCTTATTAAAATTGTATGTCCTTGGATTCGACTTTACATTAATTAATTACATATTATGGATTTCACTTGGAATTCTAAGTATTTTTACAAGCTGTGGTTTAGGTTGTTGCTTAGGTACTTTTATTGATTTTTTTAGTCCCTCTTGTTCTAGTCCCTCAACAGGCTTACGCTCAATTACAGAGTGATCCGCATAATAAAGTTTTCATCTCAACCGCCAGGAGACGTTATGCGGAATGGCGATCTATTTAAAGCGCACTATACACATTAAAAGCATAATTTGGTGCATTTCTTATTATACGAGCAAAGGCAATTTTCATGGGTTTATGAGGGAGCCATGTGAACAATTCTTTTTCTTGTATAACGGTACATGTTACGTTATCGAAAAGAGACAAAAAAATGTCTATTAAATAACCCCAATGAAAGGTATACTGCTATTTAAAGAAATTCAATTGTTTTTCGTTACTCATGTGTTTGTTTGATAGAAAAATAACTGAATGCTCCATTACTATGGAAAAATGTTAAACAAGTTCAGATAAAAAAATGATGTAGGTATACAGTCGTTATTTACCGAGATATATACTATATTCCATGCATAATGGTCACCTTGTATTTACTTGTATTACTCATCGACCTATTTCTATAATACATCGCGATAAAAAGAAGGGAGCGAAGGAGTGCGAAAGAGAGAAAAATAGTCACTTCACTTGGCATCCACCAAGTACCACTTTTAATTTTTTTAATTTGTAGGATTTTAGACTTTGAACTTGAAGCATAGCTACTGATTTATTCTCAGTTATGATATAGAAATATTCAACACCCACCGCTCGATGCCACAAAAGTAAACTTTTCCCGTCGCTTTTCCCTCGAGTTTTCCTTAAACGTTATAAAAAAAATTAAATCATCATAAACAAATACCAATTATTTTTAACAGTTTTTTGTTTTTTTTGACAACTTTAATATCAACTTAAAATTCTTACTCATTGGAATTCTTTTTGAAGGTCACTGGAATTCTTTGGAATTGAATGTTGTGGGCATTCAATGGAATTATTTGGCAGTTTTGGAAGTCCGATGGATTTTTTGGAATTCTGGAATTCTTTTGCACTTTTGGTGTACCTAAACATTTTTGCTCAGTTGCCCCCCTTTTGTAATAAACACAGGTTGAATCAAATAAACAAGCACAAGAACAATTTAATTAGTAACAAACCAACACAACAAAAATTTATTCCATCCATTCTCCTCCCTTTTCCACATACAATTCTGCTCGTCTGCGCAGTTGCAAGTAACTGTTTCCGATCTCTTCAATTGAAGTTGATTGTATACTATGTCTCTTATTTTTTTGTTTTAAATTTTCAACATTTGCATACACAATTTTTTACAATCGCCCCCATAAATAAAAATTGCAGATGGTCTAATCAGGGTTGTCCTGTTGTCTTATGATACCATAATAGGACATTGCACAGTATAGATATTCACCGAGATATTCACTTTTGCATGCGGTATTGTCGACCACTTAGAATATGAAAATTTGGATTCTGCTCACTCTAATACCTATAACGTGTTGAGACGATACGATGTCATGGCTGGAAAATGTAGCCGCGTCGGAGAAAACAATGTTGCGGTAAAAGAACTAGTTGTTCATGATTTCCGCCGAACCACAAGCAAAAATCTAAACGTTTAGCTACATCTCCAGATTCCAGGGAACCTATAAGGTTAAGGATAAATTTTGAGAGCATTGATTATTCTCTGAAGATGAGATTTGTTTATGTCCATCAGTTCCAATGATCATCTTAACGATAATTTGAGATTGTTTTGTACCGAATTATTAACTAGCACAGTTGCAGCGTCATCTTCATCAAATTTCTTCTTTTCTTTTTTAATATCTTCAACAAAACCAGTCTCCAAAAACTTTTTGATAATATTTCGTGCCGCGCCTCTTGATACAGATGCATTAGGATACTTAGGTACGGTCGGGATCCGGAGTGTACCTACCGGAAAAATCTTCAGAAGCTAAATTGGAAAGGGACCTGAGTTCCTTCTCCAAAATTTTTGTTAAGTTAGGCATTGCAATAGGCTGTTAGGAATGTTGTTTTCTCACTGCCACTTTTTGCGCTCCACAAGACTCCGTTGGGAAATTTTCAAATACGTTTCGTTTCGAAGAAAACATCATAAGTTAAATTTTTTATATGGCTCGTAGAAAAGTAGGAACTATTGTATTAACATTTTTAATTCAAATATACAACGATGTACGGCACAGAAAAAAACAAAAGTTGGGAACTGTTTCAACAGGATGGTGTATCCGCGCACAACGCTTTAATCGTACGTGTAAATGTGTGTGATTGGTTTTTTCGTTGTGCGCGGGTGCACCATCCTGTACAAACCAACAGTTTTCAACTTTTGTTTTTTTTGTACGTCGTACATCGTTGTATTTGGCCGAAACCGTTATATTTTGCAAGATATTTTATCAGTCAATCATTCCCATTGCGTCTGGATTCATTCATAGCTTATAGACGGCATAAATTGAAAGGGGACATTTTTGGGGAAAAATACAATAGGCCCTGAACTTTTGGACGTTTATCTTTAGCTCGCTCTATTAGGGGATTGCAATATAAGTATTGGTTAATCAATATACGTTTGATAGTGCGGTTTATAATATCCATGATGAGAACTATAAGCATATTGTAGATTATGGAAACTACAAGTGATTGATTTTTGCATAGATGTCGGAAACCTTAATTGTGTATACCTCATCTGCGAGATCGAAGGTCGAACGCATTTGCTGTAAATCATTTTAAATGGGCGAACATTTGTTAGCGATTTGCGCGTGAAAATTCATACCTAGGTATTGAGATTTGCCATACGGACGCTTGGTATAGGTATATACCAAGTTTCAATCTTGTGATGCGATTCTAAAATTTGTCTACTTGTGATTATGTTATTCGAAGTAGGTACCTAGGTATATAGGATACGATATGGTAAAAAAAATCGAGCATATATTGCCATATTATGCAATATATGTACGGTCGTTTGCGCTAAAGATGAGCTTTACGTCACTAGTTGGTGAACCAATTGAACTATTTCAAATTGTTACCATCTCTTTCTCGCTTATGAGTGGACATGTGATAGAGAATAAAGAACCTATTTAAAATCGGTTCACAAATTAGTGACAAAGCTCAGCTTTAGTGCAAACGACTTGTACATTCGTTATTCTCCTAGAACATTAAACGTATAATATCGTTCCTTTTATTTGGATTAAATGCTTAAACACAGAGGCTGACGTCTAATTATTGTCTTAGCCTTATGTTTGAGTTTTTAGCATTTTCAAAGTGGGTCAAGTTAGCCGACACTTAAAGCACCAATCCCCTGCCCCAACCCTTGTTTACTGCAGCTTGACAACGATTCATTTAATAATAATTCATCTCCCTCGCCATATAATTGTCAAATCACTGTAAAATCAATTAATACTCTAATAAACATGAAAGAACGTTCGAGTCTTTTGAAAACGACTTCGAACATCAAGATTTATGATTTTGGCGAAAAACGTGTTTGTCACCGAAACGGATCTAACGGTAATTTTTCTGTATTCAATCTGCTTAACAGAAATTCCTAATTTAGAGTTGACTTGACAAGGGACATGACACTCAAGGGGATGAATTACTACAATGCATTATTATACTATCGGCATTGGTCATATTTATACATGTCTCGTAATGTCTTAAATAGACAGAACCTCTTGTCAAACCCATTCATCTTAGATAATTTTCTTTTAAACACATGGGGGTATTTACATTTAAGAGATCCTATAGCAACTCGATGAATTGTCGAAAATTAATCCTTTTTCTGGGAGATTTTGATGTGGAGGGACACGTGAGCTGCACTTCAAAGAAAAAGCATCATTTACCCGTCGGTCACAGTCTGATGGTTTCCGAGTTTTATTCCTAATTAAATTTGGCCGGTTTAATTCCAGCGGGGTCGTAAAACAAAGCAAGCCAGGCGTGGCATTTGATTGGCTAAACACCGGCCGTATACACGCCTTCAAAGTTATTGTTCCGTTTTATCACCGTGTAAGATTCCCGACTGATGTTTGATGTATACGTTACCTGATGCATTCATTATATTGTTTTATGCACGTTATTTGTATTGAAATATAGAAATATCCAATAAAAGAATGTTGGGCTGTATAAATGGAATCTTGTGGTAGGTATTGGTATAGGTAGATATAATGTAGGTAATACTTATATTATTTCTTTTAAATGCTTTCAATTGTTCTTTTTTCAACAATGGTTAAGCTTTAGAAATCATTTTCTATTTTAGCTGACATGAGAAGACAATAACACCCCCCGAAAGTCACATCCACATCGCTTCTTTAATAATAATCGTCGAAAGTGGAAGGAATGGCTCTAAACTTAACCAAATTTGTCGAAGAAGGCCTAAAGGTACGTACCTATTTTCTTAATATAGGTACCTAGAAAACAATTGAAAGCATTTGCACCTTGTTTTTTAAATAATTATGTAGCTTTATAGTTCTGTTTATTCAACACCGGAAACGTAGTGTCTGCACGTCTTCTACAAGTTGATTGGCGCATGATTTTAATTAATTAATCTTAAGCCCAGTTGTTGGTGCTGAAACGTTTATCGGGCCGCAATCAGGCGTTAGGGGTGATTTCCGGCAAAAAATGTATGGGGTAGCTGAAATGGTACATGAAGCGATTGCGCTGACGGTCCTACTTTTAATAAAACTTTATTACGATCATGCC
The DNA here is from genome assembly GCF_008802855.1 of Photinus pyralis. NCBI lineage: Eukaryota > Metazoa > Arthropoda > Insecta > Coleoptera > Lampyridae > Photinus > Photinus pyralis. The sequence goes on from NW_022170249.1 coordinate 20,799,387, forward strand.
AAGATCGTGAGTTTGATTGGATACACGCATCTAAACACCACGCCTTACACATTTCAGCTGCGCTTTCGTCTCTGTTCCAATAACGATTAAAGTTACTCACCATTTAAATTTCCATAAAAAAAACCCTTGGTACGTCCAAGAAAAACGAAGAGAAATTTATTAATTACCTAATGTAAAGTGAGAAAACACGGCCATGATTGACGCGGCTTTTAAATTAAAATTATTAGTTGTGCAAATGGCACGTAAGGAGCTTATAATTTTAATCTTTATGTAGGTTCGAATGTGTATAAGGCAATTACAATATATGGGCAAAAAACAGACTGGTTTGATAGAAGATTGCGAATATGCCCGCGAACTTGAGGAGTGTTCACTAATACACCCCGGCATAAAACCCGAGTATAATTACAAAGGGCTTGCAGAAATGGCATTTTTATTGCTTACAGTTTAGACTGTTGCTGTATATTACTGAATTAGTGGATTTTCTATGCTCCCATATACCTAGGTATCGCCCGTTATTTTATACTTGCATTCAGGACGTTCTTTACTAATGTTTAATTGCAAACGTGGTCATTCATTCGTACCTATATAGGTCCCTGGTGCACTGTCACCGTTCTTCCACATTATTTTTACACCGTACAGTGTATACATACGTTTCATATTACATTTCATAAATTTCCCTCGGCCAATGTGTAACGTACAGGTTTACTTAGGCCCTAACACAATAGATAACGACAGAATGATCCCAATGACCTATAGATTCTACAAAAATTAAATCGGGCAAGTAAGCTTATACGAGACTAAATAGAAATATGTAAGGTACATATCACGACATCAGCTGTTTGTTAGTAATGCTGATCAATAGCGATTAGCATAGGCACTCCTGATGGCTTCGATGTATCCGTCCGTCCATCCTTCCGCGCGATAACTCGAAAACGAAAGTGAATTTTCGAATTCTATATTGGGTATATATGATCATAACAGCCTAGCATCATTTCCCAATCAAATTCAGTCAGTGGCGTAGCGAACGGGAGGAGGAGGGCAGTCCGCCCCGGGCTCGAAAGCTGAGGGGGTCCATCCATCCGGGATGGCAAAGCGCAAAGACAAAAGGGTTCCACAATGGTGCAATCCGCTCTTACCATGGACTAAATGTACCTATAGGTAATAAAAATTTAAACAAAAATGAATTTCAATTGTGTTTCTGTTCTTTTCTGTCATACCATGACTAATCGATACCGCGAAACAAACATTGGGGAGGGGGGAGGGTAGTGACTCGGTTTCGCCCTTCCTATAAGTTTGTAATGCTACGCCACTGAGTTTGGCTAATCATAAAGTAATCAAAATGCGAGAGGTGTATAAGATTTATAAGCACGCAATAAACAGCAAAAGTTTAAAACTGCGAGGAGCGAAAAAAAAGTAGCGCAGAAAAGACCACTATACACCACATCGAACTAAATAGCGAAACTAGTATAGACGTGGTCACTTTCAATCGACGAAAGTGCACTTTCCCCACACAGAATCAGTAACTCGAGAGTCTATCAGTCTACAGGCGTCAGTCTACGTAGGTATAGACATATACTTCGTGAAAGTGTTTGATTGTATTTCAAAATTAAGCTCCTTTTTTCCATTTGCGCAGTGCGAGAGAATTAAACAACGTCAAGGTTCTTCTATAATAATATTTTCAGCACCCATCACACATAAGAATAGAACTAACCGAACCCCTTTATCTAGGTTTTTAACTTTTGGTTTTATTTTGATACGCTCCCCTACTAACTTTTTACGTTTTTACACAGGGTGAACATTTTACGTGGAACACTGAATAGATCTTCATCATTTCTTTAAAAGAAACTTTTTGTGTTAGTATCCAAAATTATAGTTGAGAGATGGTTCTACACACGGTCAAGGAGGACATATTTATTAATGGCAACTACGAGTTTTCGTTACATATGATTAAAAAGTATATTTTTTGGACATAGCAGCATAAAAAACTTACCTAGGTATATAGTTAAATTTAAGAGAAAAACTCAAATTAAGGAAAAATAGTGTGTTAATTAATTTCATAATGAACTAGTCTGAATGTTTTTTTGTTGCCATGTTAAAATAAGGTTCATTCTTTAATACTACCTCGCGAAAAATATTGCTTTCCATTAAATAAGTGGTCCTCTTAGTCTTAGTTCTGTAGACGCACGCCACTGTAAACGATGTTTAAGCATATAGATTTACTTCCTGATTAACTTATACATTTTTCTTGATTTTTAATACAATAAATTGCTTTGACCTAACTAACAAAAGAATAACGTTATTTTTTCAACGCAAGTAGTGAAATAAGATCAATAAACACAACGACTTTCCTTAATTTGAATTTTTCTCTTACATTTTATTATAATATATAATAACTTTTGTTCCTATAGGTATCCAAAAAGGTTTACTCCTTGAGAATATGTAACGAAAACTAGTAGTTGCTATTGAAAAAAATACCTCCCCTTCACCATACCTACAGAAGTATGCCACCAATCACAAATTTAAAGTACGAAAATTAGTAGCAAACTTTTTATCATTATGGATACCCATAAAAAGTATCCTAAAAAAATCTTGTTTTGAAGATATATCCAGTGTTCCAGGCAAAATGATCACCCTGTATATTACACCAATAATATTTTAAAGTATGAAGTCAAGTGAAACTGATCTGTCCTCTGATTTTGTGGATGTTTATTCCTTTGCGCGGTGCGCCCCTTTTATAATCGGATCAAGATCTCGGTAACAATACCGTTAACTTACAACCTTCACCATCGAATTTTGGTTCAATTTTATAACGCAAGGCTTATTTATTGCTAGTTTTTTTTTATTTTGCGATTTTTTTAAATTGAGGGTGCTAGCTTAACAATTATTGATAAATTACTAATTTCAAAAAGTTTTAAAGTTCCAGGAGTTCCACCTATTTATAAGAGTAAAGTTGCTATTATTTGCATATCGAACTGCAAGTGTGGAATGGCTCCACTATAAGATATAACTGTTTAATTAAATGGAAACTTGGGGGGGGGGGGTCCATGTATGTACTCTTTACATTAATTGCAAGTGCGCAGTTAATTGTCCCATTTATAACTTGGAAAATATACCAAATTGAGCGACGAAGCAATAAATTCCACAGTATAGCAATAAACAAGCACTTTATTATGTGATATTATACAGTTAACAAAATTCTATGGTTAGAGGCGCTAATGGGGTATTCGGGTCTTCGGGTTTTCAATATCAGTTTTTTGCATCGTTTATTCTAAAAGGTGTGTTCTGCCAAAAATGCATCTAGGGATGGAGCAACACAATTCTGTTTGTTTTACACTTTTGCGCTTTTCCGCACTTTTTAAAATCATCTTTGTCCTGATAATAACAAATTTCCTAGAAAGTGGAAAATTTGTCCGATAGGTATTCTCGCACGATTACGTCGATATGCGCGGGTGTACCACCCTGCTAAAACCAACAGTTTCCAATTTTTGTTTTTTTTTCGTAATAAAAAACTCCTCTCGATATAGTATATCTATTTTTTTAATAATTTTTTTATAATATATATTCCCCCCTCCTTTGACTTTGCAGACGTACGCCACTGACCACCATTTTAAAGTATTTGGATTGGTAGCAAACTTTTTATAATTTTGGATACTATAAAAAAGCTTCTTTAAAAAAAATGTTTTGAAGATATTCGTATACCAAGTGGTGCACGGTAAGTAGGAACATAGGGAGTTAACATGGGAAATTAGTTTTATGCAATATCCTGCCCTCCTGTACATTTTACAGAAAAAAACTGTAGAGTTTAAAGTTGTTCAGAATTAAAAGCGGCATACAAAACGGTGGTATACCTACCCGCAAATTTAAAAATAAATTTCAACATTTCTGTTATTAATCTTCGTTAATATTAATAAGACGCACAAGTTGGCGCACAAAATTAGCCCAAGTTCAAATTAAAAACTACGTATCACGCTAAAACGATGCACCATGTAAAATTTAACTGGATTAAAGATGTTATATAGTCGTTAAGTTGTAACCTTTGATTCCCAGAAAGACCTTTTGGTTCCTGAATTTGGGGGAACACCTATAATCTACGATAATAAAATGTGCGATAAAGATACAGAACTCAAATTTTGCAATGTTTGGATTTTGTTTATGATCAAGTAAAATATTTTGGGATTATGCTCATAGATTTTCATAGTCTGTTGCACCATGAATTTTTATGTGGGTCCATTTACTTGGTTATTCTAAACAAATTTCGGTTCTGTTTCACTTTAATAGGTGCCGTTGCCTAAAGGTAGTCCGGCTACGGTCATTGTCATTGAACGTTTTTAACTACTGGTTTAAGAATCGAGATTATTATAAATTAAAAAAAACTGAATGTTTTGCATTTTTGGGGTACCCATGGTGAACATAATAATTAAATACCAGTAATATTCGATAATCGGCTAATTATGTGAATAATGTCAAATTATATTCCCATAATAAAAATGTTTACGATTTTAGCTTATACTTTCATTAAATTGAAATTTATCCTGGGGGTTGTCACTTTTTCTATTATTAATGATTTCGATCGATATAATACCAGCTAGGTACATTAAAAGCGGCACGTACGCCAAACTTAATTGTTTCTGTTGCTTGATAAACACTAATAATTTATACGACTTTTATAATTGCCCATTTAGAACGTTCATATTTATGGAATTTCTAATGATTAGGAAAATATCATTCAGTTTCTAATTTATACTTTAACTACGTAATATTGCTTAATTATAAAAAATTCCAATTATATTGTCAGTCAATTATTTTATATAGGTATAGATTATTTTTAATTATTGAAAAAGGCGGCATTTACATTTTTATGAACTTAAATTTAGACCCATTCAAATTTTGTATAATTTCTTTCGGCTATCGTGGATAAACTTTCACGTTATTTCGCCTGTCTTCAACCAGAAAGGCCAAAAACTGTTTCAACGTAAGGAGGAGACGCATTAAATGTTTCTAATTCTTTGCGCGATTAATCATTTTTGTAAATACGAAACGGAGCATTACCAATTAAAGTAGGGCGGAGGAAATTTTTGATTTTCAGCAAAACGATTTATCATGACCAACACACCACATTTCTGAAGTGTAATTGAGCGGAGTAATTAGAACTCATTTAATCTGTATGGATTATTTCCAATTACAGTTGTTAATTTTGATTGATGATGGCAAAACGAATTTTTTTATGTACCTACGAGTACGTTATCCTGTTTATTTATTTAAAATATTTTCTTATGCAATTTTAAATTGGGCTTTTGTTGTAGACAAGGTTATTTATCTCCTTCCTATTAATTTATTTCCTATTTTAAATAATGCCCAGGGAATTATTGTGGCACACTATGATTTTAAAAAATGATTAATTACTCAACTGGGGGGAGAGATGGGTTCGGTGTTAATAAACTCATTCATATTTCACATAACTAAGGTGTGATTAATCCCTACGACTGTGTAATTGAAATTCAATTACGACGCGATCTGTCTGGCAAAACAAACATTCAAAAATCGTGATATAAATAGTTTGGTGACAATATTAAAATGGAACCGTATTTTAATATGAATGTAATGTTGTTTGTACCTCCTGTGGTCTCTCGTGATAAATCAATTCCCTACATCGCTGCACTAATAGTGTCCTCGAAGCCCCGTTGAGCCTCGCCTGTATTATTTATGACAAATTTTATAAAACCTAACCCACGCCCGCGTATAATTCTCACTATAGAACATATTTGTAAACACTTACAGACATACGACATGAGTGTATTTTTTTAATCAAATGATACTTCATGTTCTACGGTTTATCTTTAAATCATGATCGTAATGAAAAATTAAGGCCATTTTTATTCTCTGTTTACTAAAATATGTCGTCGTATTTTACAGTTCATAAATTTTCCCGCACTTAAATGCGTATTTGCCTCTTCCAATAATAAAATGACGCCTTCCTACGCAACAGATATGTGCTAGAAACACATTACAAAATAATATGCTATTCCTTTATGCAATTATAGTAGATGGTATCGCAATCCTGGCAGTAATCTGCAGCTTTGAAATACACAGCTCTACTTTTTACAACTTTTTCTATAGTTGCAAGGATTTTTCTTAAAATTGCAACTTGTTCAACTTTTGTTGTCACAATTGTAATATTTTTTCTTATCTCATAGAACAGTCCTTGGAAAAGCGTATACATGCAGGGTGTTCACTATGCATGCAATAAGGTATCTATGTATTTAGGTTAATAACAACTGTATACAAAATTGTTCTATATAAAAACTGGTTAATATTTTATTTCCCATAATAAGAGCATTCAGTTGTTTTTATTTCAAGAAACAAAGGAATAACGAAAAACAATTGAATTTTTTAAATAGCAATGTGGCCTTTCATTATAGGCTCATTTGATAGAGATGTTTTTTTCCCTTTTCAATGGCTAACACGTTAGCAACCGTATACAAGAAATTAATTTTGTTTAAGTTTTTTGTGATAGGCACTTTTTACGGGGAACTTGTATCCATTATGAGAATTTCCATAATCCGCTAAATGTAGAAGCATATTGGGTTTTTACGGAGTGAGATAGAGGATAAAAAAGAAAGGAAATGACGCCTCATGCTTCATACTTTTACATAAATTTACAAAAAGAAATTTCAATATCAAATATTTTACATTCATATTTCGCCACAATACATCCACGGGTAACTAGATCTCGCTGATTCAACATGACGTTGATAGAACTTCTTTTTTTGTCTTCTATCTAATTCCGTAAAATCCAATATGGCTTGATTCCATAAGAAATATGAAAGTATAGTAACCTGTAGCTTCTACATCTCGCCTGATATGGAAATTCTCCCAAGAAAAGGGCTAACGGGAACCGTCCATTTCCGGTCGCTTAAGCTAGGGAAAATGAAAACGAAATGTGACATTTTCAGTTTTGGTCAGGGTTTTTGTGATATCTCAGTTTACAAAGATTTTTCAAAAATTTCAAATGCGTTTTTTCAGTTACCAAAAGGAGCAACTTTGCCTTTATTTAATCTACACTGTATTTCTCCCAATGGCGAGCCACGAATTGAACCCCCTCAACAGATCAATACAAAAAGTATAATAAAATATATATAAAAATAATATAATTTATAACTTATAAGCACAAACCTTGTGCCTATAGATAAAGCACATTTTTTAAACCGAAATAGCTTAGTAATTAGTTGGGTTATAAGGTTGTAGCATGCTATATTTATCGATGTTTTAAGTTTACCTTCTTGCTAGATGATCAAGGGGGAGGGGACATATCATCATTTAAAGGCCGCTTGGTATACATTCAAAATCTACGCTATATAATGCAAAATGAATTTATTTATTGATTTATTGATGCCTTTTAGAGGTGCCTCTGCAGAAGGTCTTAAATTGTTCTATACTACTCCGGTATTTACCTTACGAATTAGGAAAACTGCAGGAAAACCTAATTCGGCGTACCTACCCAGCAGAATGCTCGAAACTGATCTAAGGAAATTCCCATCTCTGCCACAGATGAAAAATTCTTATCTCAGCCCAGGTCCTCCGAACACCCGACCTTCCAGTTATGTAGCCCAACGCTCTACCACTGAGACACACAGTCGGATTTGAGAGTACCCTCCTCCGACACTCCGTTTTGCAAATATTTGCAATTGAAAGTTTTGACATTACCAGTAGATGTGTGCCTCCCAGATGTTCCACTTGCCCTTTACGAGTACATTCTTACGATAACTCGTTTTCAAGATATCCGCTTCGACTTTACCAATATGTATATATATCTCGTCAAGACGATTCATTTTGCCTTTGTGAGTACTTTCCTCCGGCAAACCGTTTCCGAGATATTCGTTTTTAAAGTTATGACATCATCAAAGGACATATTTCTTCCAGACGTTCGAATCTTTCTTTGCGAGTAGGCTCCTCCTAAAATCCGCTCTTGAGATATAAGGAATTAAAGTCAATATTGATAAGGGGTCAGAAAGAAGGACGGTAGTTGGTAGAAAACAGCTGTGTTCCTGCCCCCCCCCCCCACTCTACAATTTCAGAAGTTTTACTTGGCCACACTAAACGCAAGCTTATGCAAAATCTGAGATCAATTGGTTGTCGCATGTTTAGTGAAAAGTCAGTCATCTCCCTCCTCCCCCCTATTCCATCAGTATCCATAAAAAGTGTGCAGTTATAACACGTATTTAATACGGGTACCAATTCATTACAGAATGAACTTTCCTCGGAATCTGCAAACTGAAAGATGGCGTCGCGTCATGGGGAAATGCTGTGGAAACCCTAGGGTGGAGGGCAGGACATCCGTAGGAATTTTTTTTACAAAACAGTTTTCCATTTTCTTTATTTTTATTTGCCCCAATCCCTCATGTGAATCCGCTAGTATCTTTGATCACCAGGGGCGTGCTGTATTTCAGTGGGGCATCAAACTCGCGTTTTGTTAAATGGAACACCCCATATTTTATTGCAGATTTAGAAAGTACTCGAAAAGTACTTACATTTTCATGTAAAATGTTTCCCTTACCTTTAACGATTTCGCTGTGATAACCTTTTCTCCTCAAAATTTGACAGATTTTCGAATTTATTTGAGAGAAACTAAATCGTACCTGTGACTAAGTTTTGAATTGAGGTACAGGCTAAGACCTCTTACACTATCACATAATTTTTTTGGCACTTCGTCAAATGTCATTCTAAAAAAATATTGGACAGGAAAGAGGTCTTAGCCTATGCCTCAATTCACAACTAAGCCGCAGGTGCGATTTAGTTTAAAAAAATAATTAGAAAAACTAGCACATTTTGAGGAAAAAAGGTTATAACAGAGAAATCGTTAAAGTTAAACACGTTACTAAGTAGGAATTTTTGGAGTACTTTCTAAATCTGCCATAAAATAGTGTGTACCATGTTTCCAATGTCTTCTATGGTAAAAGAATTATGATCCGAGGGGTCTTAGGGGCAACACCTATATGCAACAAATTTCTAAAGTGAATAAATTCTCACACGGAAATGTGCCTCTAAGAGCGTTGCGCTGTCTCTAAGAAAACCCGCCCTAGATAGACACTAGAGCACACAGCAGATATACCTAGGGCGAGTTTCTTCGGGTGTAGTCACCTTTGGAGTGAACGCGAATTTCTCTTGCGGCGATTTACATGGAGAGGGGGGGGGGGGGTTTTTTTAGAGAATTTTTTTCTGATTCCGGTTTTCGTATGAACAATTCATGCGAATAATTCGGGGGCAAATTTCAGGTGCCAGTATTGTTTGGGCAAATTCATACCGTGGATCTATAATAATTCAAGGCGTGAAGAGAGAGTGGTCGTGAGGAAGTATTTAGCAGGACACGACCTATTTTTATCTAGGTATAAGTGAGTTGCGTTATTAGAGAAACCTCGGGTAATATTCCAATTTAAAAAAATGGCGAAATTAAATAAAAAAATAAGAATGTTCATTTGTCCTTAGAGAATCTGCTAATAAACAAACAAATTTAAACAAGATACGAAGAATCGCATTTTCAGTATCAGAATTTTTTTAACACTCAGTTTAAAATTTAAAATTATTTAAATTTGAAATTAAAAAAAGACTGTAAGGCATTTGCAATTCACTTCGAAATGAAATGAGACACATTCTTTCAGTGACGCCGATTGACCCAGACGATTTTTTACGCGGAACCATTGCAAGGGAAATTTCTATTTGAAATTCCTTATAACGGGCGATCATAAAAATGAGTTGCTGTCGAGTCGCCTTTGGAAGTTCAAGTTAAATACAATTCTCATGTAAACAAAAATTCCAAAGGTGACTCGACAGCAACTCATATTTGATCGCATTGTAGGTACATTTGCCGTGAAATCATATTGAAATATTATGAAACCACTTGAAATTCGACTGAAATCGCTTGATTTGAAAATATTTCAAATCGTTCCGAGTTACTTAAAAACCATTATAGTTCCATTGAAATTTTCCAAAATTAGGTACCTGGCCACTTGCGAAATTACTTGAAAACTGCTGTGCACCGCTGTTGAAAGGAGAAACGCTTCTCCCTTATAATATTCCATGAAAGCATATTGGACTGATCCACACCGAGTTACATATTTTGTTATATTTTTTCGTCTTAATATAAAGGGTATAGATCTCATAATGCGAACTATATCAACCCCTTTCCCTTATGATATCATTTTATTAAGGCTTATCACATTAGAAGAATTAGTTTGAAAAGTTTTTAGCACGCCTCTGTCATCGCGTAAAAAAAGTTAACGAATTTATCCGAATTTATTACCTTTGGTGCAGACAGCAGTAACGATGCACTGAATTCTCAAACTGTTTGATGTCAAAATGTGTAAATATGAATTGATAACAGTCCTTTTTATGTCGATAATTATCACGTTTATTCATATAATAATTATAAATGACTGTGTCATACAAGCTCTTCAAAATTTCTATTTCTTGATTTATAGAGATAATTTGGATTCCACTCAATTAACTAATTAGTGTATATTTCCATTGAATCTGAAATTTTCGAATCATTTTGTAAAATTGCGCCACTTACAATAAGAGAAACAAAGATACCACGATTTTGACAGCAATAAATAATTCAATTATATTCTACAAGAGCGTTTTAACTCGATTAAGTTAATCAGTTTGAAAAATCGTTAACTTTCAGTCCATGATAGTATTCGATATGGATCAGTACTCAATATACAACAATCTTCCCAACATTAATCCTGATCAAAGAATAATTGATTCTATTCTTTAAAATGACGGCATAACAAGGGTCCATTGAATTACAATATTTTGATATTGTGCAGAGACACATTTGTTTCCCCATGATTTATAAACGGATATAAACAAGATTAATTTTATTGTACGCCTTTATTTAAATTATTGAAATATTTATCCTAAATCCATTGTCAACGGAAACTTTCTATGGAGAAATCGGCCCTGAATTTAACAAAATAAATTTGGAAAGGAAATGCAATAAAACTGTTAAGAATATTTGATGGGGGTGGCCGTAAAATATTTATAGAACCTACTCTTACGTTGTCCCTCAAATGCACAATAGATATTTTCTATCGCGTGTCAAATTCAAACTGGTGACCTTAAAGCTACTTCCTTAAAAGCATTCTTGTCATCGCAGTTGGTGGTACTGCGACGTCTATATGGGCGAGGCGAAAATAATTAGTGTAAATTATTAATTAGATCTCTCATAAAATTTGGAAAACATCCAAATAATTAAATAATGCCCTCATAAATAAATTAAAAATATTTACTAGACGAGAAAGATGTTTTGGGATAATGCCAAAAAAAGAGGCAGCAATGTCGATTGAAATAATATACAGTCGTTTGGTGTCTTTATAGTTTATTATAGCTATTGTGCGTTTTTCTTTATTGTATATTAACCTGAATAACATCATCGAGAATTAGAGCAGTGACAAAGTTTAATAAAAAATGTAATTCATAAAGCACGTTCAACATTTCGACTGTCTTTGATGAAAAGCTCGCACGTCACATCTCCTTCCGATAGTTACATAAAATCTTTTGATAGAATATATATTTCTAACAGCATTAGCATTTCAATTAATCATTTTTCAAAGAAAATTGGCACACGTTCGAAACATAATTTACGTCAAATTCGAATAACCAAATACACTGAAACTTTTTGAAGTGTATTCGATCCGGCCTCTTTTATAACGCCAGACTAAAGGGAGCCATAATTGCCGTTAATTAATATATTATTGAGGGCAAACAAAGTTGTTGATCCTACGAAATCAATTATTTTGATTTTTTGTTTAATTAGATAAATTTGATTGTGATTTAAATTTAATTTCAATAACAGGACTAATGCGGGGAGATTAGAAACTGATAGGCTTTTTGTTGATAACCTACCTAATTCATAGTTTAGCTAAATTAATTTCAGATGTGATTGAAAATGCCGTGGTTGAAGCATAGACATTTTGAGGTAAGTGTCCTTTTATCGCGTGATACCTTGAGAAGTGTCCTAAACTAGTGACTCATTTTGTATTTCAAGCCGCACGATTATTTTAGCTTGTTCATAATTAATTTTTATTAAAAGATGACCGTTTTGATAACCACTGCGATTATTTAGATGTATTCGCTACATGGTAATGATAGGGTCTCCGAAGGTGGGGGGCGCAGACAGATATTGATAGGTTATTGGACCCCCTACGTATTCTGCCTTCTACGACTCGTACCTGTTGGTTTCCATACGACGTGTGCTTCCGATTATCATGATATTCTCAAGTGCAACAGAAATAATAAATTTAAAATTGGCGGGGTATTTGTTTTCGAAATTGCGTGGTTTTTATATTACCAAGTTCATCGAACTTGCTAATTTCCGATATTGGCGAAACTGTCTCACCGCGACATTCCTATTTTTCTAAGTTACGTTAATTTTAACTGTTAGGTCACATAGATCTCGATTTCATTCTATGAACTTGTTTCAGTGTTACCTTCTTCATTAAGGGTAGCTTGCATAATTTTTACCATTTTTATGTTCAGCCATCCAATGTGCTTGTTACCATGAAGTGTGCTGTACTTATATCAAATTTAATTGACGGTTTTGAGTGCCCTATATTTTAATCCAGCCGAATTGACGTTTGGACCAAGAGAAAAACCAAATTACAGACTACACCATAGAGGTACACGCAAGAAGCGACTTCGCGTTTCGGCATAGTAAATAAGTAACTCATCTGCATATGTTTAGAAAAGTGGCAGACATGAATGAAGCCATGGGTAGTTGTCCAATTAATAATTCATTTTTTTTCAAAGCCTAATAACCATAAGTGAAATAAAGATAAATGCATTTTATAAAATATTAAGCATCTACGAATACAAAATATTTATAAGGATTGTTCTAATTATAAATAGGTAATAGTTTAATTGAAAAAAAACTATAATTTGATTTGTAGGGCGGAGGTGCAAAGTCTATCAGCCCCTGGAATTCGCTGTTTTATTACTTAAATTATTTTTTATTATTCAATCACAATCTCCGTTTTAAACACTCAAATGCGTGCGAAAAAAGGCCTTTAAAACACACGTGCTTTAAAGTTGCTTAGTAACGATACTTCAAGTATGACTTTTGAAACTGTCATCTGGGTGAAATAAAACATCCTCTTAGGTCGCTTTCTGTAAATGCAGAACATTTCTTTGGCTTGTACCTATCCTTTGGTTGAAGCTTTCACAAACGGGCGTAATTTAGGGTATGCTTCCAAATCTGTTTCACTTTTTAATCACAGCATTGTTTGAAGTTTTGAATGAATGCACCAGAAGATAGAAGATTTAAATACCTTTGACATTTCCTGCATAAATGCCAGCATTATCGATGCATTTAAGATTTTATTCGTAAGTAACTTCCTATTCATCCATGGAAACAACTTGCCTTTGTGTGTATTAGACATGTATTCGAGTATAACGTCAATATGATTTTATTGTGTTTCCTATTTTTAAATTATACTGTAGGTATAATAAAAACATACTATAAGATACACGTGTATAATTGGTCTTTAAGGCACTTGCAACGTTAAAGGCACACCGCTTCGCGTCGTGCCATTAAACTCGTTGCGCGTGCTTTGAAGACTTGATTATACACTTCAAAATATATCGATTCGCTCGTATTACCTATGCCTGCAACACGTCTGAGTTTTGTTGCAGATTATGGTTGTGAAGGTTTTCTTCAGGAATCAAATTCTTTATGGTTTGGCATTGGCGTCAGTCCATCAGTGGAACGAAACCCATTTTTAAGAGTTCCATCATTTAAAAATGCCTTGCACCTATGATGCACACATTTGTAAATGGGAATCTACGAGATAGTATTTTTTTGAAAAATTGTGAAAAATCCAAAAGATCATGTAAAAATCACCTTCTTATGATTACAGAGAAAAAATTTAAAAAAACCCTAGGTACTTGTGGGTTTATGAGGATAATAGAGGAGTCCGCTCCGTTTAAATCCCGTGTATATTCACCATCTAATCGTACAGAAACCGATTGAAATCTCATTAAAACCACTTTTTGCACAACGTAACAGTATTTGTAATCTGGCATACCTTTTTTAGAGGTCCCTACGAATTTTACAATTAGATCGAAGTACGTCGCCTTCAGTTTATATACCAATACAATGGAAGGGTTAAAGTAAAAGATCAGCAAAATAAGTGATTAAAATTTTTCAGTATTTTGTTTATTGTTTAGTTTATACAGGGTGAACGTTTTGTCTGGAACACTGGATGTATCTTCAAGACAAGATTTTTTAAAGAATCAAAATATACAGGGTGATTCCTATAGTACCTGCCACCGTTTGGGAGCGTATAGGGGGTGCCTAGGGGAGTATTTTGATATAGGACACTTGGGGTCGGAAATCTAAAATAAGGGCGCCAGAACCAAATTTATCTTCTGGAATTTCACGCCTGTATGTAGGCAACCCAACCGACCGACGTTTCGCGCGGAGCGATGCAGCGCGAGGAAGCGACATGGGAGGGAAGGAGGGAAAACGACAGTCAAAAGCAATAACGTTTACAAGTGTTCAACGTGGCCACCGTTGTTCTCAATGCACTTCCTACATCTAGCCAACTATTATTATACTATTGCCATAGTGTTTATTCACTTGATACGCGTCGTTGCAGACGGGATTTCGTGGGTTTAAACAAAATTCTGATCAAGTGTCAGCCACACATCGCCGCCTGAGATCGCTCCGTGTGCACCGCCGGCCGGTTGGGTTGCCTACCTACAGGCGCGAAATTCCAGAAGGTAAATTTGGCTCTGGCACCCTTATTTTAGATTTCCGACCCCAAGTGTCCTATATCAAAATACTCCCCTACGCACCACCTACACGCTCCCAAACGGTGGCAGGTACTATAGGAATCACCCTGTATATCCAAAATTATAAGAAATTTGCTACCAATTACGTACTTTAAATTTGTGGTCAGTAGTGTACTTTTGCATGATGAAGCGGGGTAAATTTTTTTAAATGGAAACTACTAGTTTTCGTTACACATTCTTAAAGAATACATTTTTTGGATCCTATATACGCTTCTTTAAGAGAAAGTTGTTTTGCAGGTGTTTAGGATACACGATTGGCAAACCTGCAATTTTCCCCTAGAAAATTCGAAAGGACAACAAATAAACAAGGCAAAAATAACGTGACACTTTTTTTTAGTAACTATTCACCCATTTCCAGCCCAAAGAAAATATATCTCAAGCGCGAAATTGAAATTTGATCACGTGTAGTGGCGGCCAACCAATAGTTATGACTCTGTATATTAGCGTTCCGGAGCCTGTTCATTTATAGCAGCATAGCAGCTATTAGGGTGGGTTTTCTTGATGGAATTTGCCTTACATTTACCTTTTCCCGAACCTGAATTCTCTTTGCGTGATCAACGAAGGGGCGAATATTTTGCGAGCGAGGTTTCGTCAGCGTGGCTTTTGGAGGTTAATCATCAGACATCAAACAAAACATGTCAAAATCGTCATTCATGCACCAAGATCGTTTGGGGAGAGACTAAGAACATTCTCTCATTGTGCATTCCAATGACTTATGTCATTCTTGTTAAAAATCGAACTCGAAGCACGAAATAAAATAAAGTTCAGAACAAAACGTAATGTTGTTTCTATGGAAACGATGTGAGAGAACCTACGCTTGTTATTTTGGACGTCTAAATTAAATACGTAAAGAATTTTCAGAAGTTTTAGGATTTCTCTGGCAATAAAGTTTTGTATTATACACGACGATAAAGGGAAGAAAAACATTGTTTTATCGTCTTGTATAATTGGGTGGTCGGGGTGGTTGCCGAGTCCTCGTAAATATAGTAAACCGGATAGGCGCAACTTAGTCTTATAGTAAATTCAAAAAGAAAAAGAATACTTACTGAGGGGAAACGAGAGGCAGACTAAGAGATCCTTGTTCTAGTCTTGATAAAAATAATTAGGGCAAATGAATTGAAAGGGTAGCACATAAGCGATAATTATAGGCACTTGAGCACTCAAAATCAAGGACAATTTAATACAACAATAATAAATGATTTCAAAATACTACAAATAGAAATATTTCACGCTCAAAAATCGAAATTACTTGTAAATGAAAGCTCTTAAATAGCTTGTAATTCCAGTACAAAATTTAATTTTAAAAAAGTAATTCGAATCAGTGGGGGAGGGGCTGAATTCAAGTAGACTCGGCCACCCCATAAGAAATTTTAGATTCCTAATGATTTAAGCTCTAAAATGTTAAGCTTGCGATATGAAAAGCTCCTAAATAAGTCATAAATTGGATACCATTCTTAAATTGATTCACAGTAGTGGGGGAGGGGGGGGGCTAGGTCATGCGTGGTTGTAAATCCATGTCACAAATAAACTGCTCTTCAAGGATACTATGTCCGAAAATTTCGTTTACGGGTATTCCCTACTCCCCGAAAAGCTTTTTTTTCAATTTAGGGACAATTTTGACCTACTAGGAGAAGTAGGTACAATCAATGGGATTTCAGGCAAAATTCGATTACTAAGAATACAATCTGCTATTAAACAAATGGACGAAATCAACGCAAATTAAATAGGGATTATAATTATAAATTTTGTGGTAGACCATCGAGTGTAGAAATACTATGATACTGTAGGTACCTCAGGGGAAAGTAAATACTTCTGAGTTGGATATACAAAGAAATATGTAATTGAGTTCGTGAAAACGTTTATAAACCTAAAAAATATGAAATAACAGCAGCGAGTACATTGTAACAAAACATAATTACACGAACTCGAGCAATGCAATAAATAGGTAAACACGAGTACATTTGTAACTTGATATGAACGCTTAAAGCGTTTATTATGCGGTCGTTCAAGTTGGTAACATTTAATGTTATGGCGATCAACTTCGCATTGTTTAAACTCTCCAAAGCATTTCTGCTTCCAACAAAGTTGCGTGCCATAAATTGCATGAAAAAAAATAATTGCACGATCAAATTTGATAAATGCGTGTATGCACGCCAAAATTTAAATATTATAAGCGGGCACTTGTAATTGTAATTGCATCAATCATTCAAGATGGCCGATGTTTTCCGTCAAATTTGTAAAAATCCCCCAAAGCGAAATCTACTTTTGGGAATTTCGATCGCAATTTAAATTCCTTTCGGTCGCTGATCGAATAGGAACTGGAATAAGATCAAAAAGACATCGTGAGATTAGGTATAACACTTTCAAGCAAATAATTATTTATTCCGATGACTGTAAAGTGACGGCGCTACCGGCGAATATTTTTAAATTTACATCAGATACTCGGACAACTGCACAGGAGACATCAAAAGAACGTCTAAAATTAAAACTAGACTTTGTTGGATTAATTTCTGAGAATATGATTCTGCAAAGGTAATTCATCTGCACGTCACTGGCGTCTCTTTGTCTGTCGCGTCGGATGGTCATAATTAAACTGAGAAAGCGAACGAACGAATGTTATCAAAATGTTTTCGTTTTCTAAGAATAATAATAAGTTATTTTCGTGCACATTCTGTCTAACTCTCTTATTCTGTCTTCGTCCGAAGAATTATTTAGGACGACAATTGCGAAAAAGACGGACATAGTCTTTGTAACCCCATATTTTTTTGATTAATGGAAAATATAAAAAGTGTCAGTCTGGAGGGGCATACGAGTTATTTTCGGTTTTATTAATAAGACACCGAATGTTCTTGTCTATCATATTAAGGCACATGTCGAGATTCCCGCTGAGTAGTTCTTTGACAATTTTTATAAAAAAAAAATATATAAATAAGTATTAATTTCCCTCCTTTATAAACAGTTTTGTTTTCGGAAATTACAATTTTGTTCTAAACATATTTTTCTCGGCGACCGGCTTGTATTTTAGTGCGGCCGGAAGCCGTATATATTACATTTTTTTATCGTAGTCTATTTGATGCAATAAACATGAGACATTTGGCCACGTGCCCCAGGCGCAATATCGTATCTAAACAGGCATAAACACCAATTGCTATTTGGTGAATCATTTTCTGTCTTCAAAGGAATTGCAGAAACTACTAGAAACAATTTTATGAGCTCTAAAAGCCTCAAATTCGTAGTTCGACACGAATCCTGAATTTTTAATTAAATAAATAAACTTCATGTAAGTATGATAGTTCAAAACAGGGTCCTTCTTGGCCATAGCCACAGAAGCCACGTATTTTTATGGTACCCCATACAAGGTTGTCTTTATGAAACCTCTCCGATTTATGCAGTACATTGCACAAAAACCGAGAACATGCTTTTGTGCCATGGGGCGCGACAGAATCTCGGGGCCATTTTTTGTTCTTGAACGAACCATTACCTACTGACTATGGATTTATGTGTAAAAAACGTAAAAAACTTGGGTGGCATAGGAACCAAAATAAACATTTTTCCAAATAAAACAAGGGTCCAAAGTGTTCCAAACATTCCCAAAATTTATGGTCATTTTTCTTGAAAAAAACTTATAATTCTTCAACAATTTGAACAAGATTGGTTGAAATTTATTTAAACCACAATAAATGGGTACCTATACGATGTTATAGGCGGCCTATTTTTCGATTAAAAAGACACAATTGCACTTCCAATTGTTAAATGGGATACTTACCTTAGTTTTTATACATTTTTGAAAATATACAGGTTTAATTTGGAATGAACTTTGGGTACGGATCAACAAAATTAATCATAATTAAGCATCTATCTGGATCGTTAAAAATAAACAAACGATTTACATGATTTCACACAAACAAAATTTATTTTACACACACAAGAGAGACTAATTATAACATCCTAACTAGCAAAAATGGACTACAACAATGTCCGTTTGACATACTCCGCACAAGCGTTCGATTATAACTAAGCAAAATCAAGAAATTGTTTTTTCTGTTAAAATCCCAAAAATCCGGGCACCCAAAACACTAATTACGAAGGAAAATCGCACGTAACCAAAACTTTTCATCTGATCAGATTGCAGGAACATAAATTTTAGTCAATTTGAATTAAATTGACTGAAAAAACACACGACCGATGAATCGAAGGCGGTCTGGAAACAGTGGACAACTTCCATGAATATTGGCTACACTTTCAAACTTTCCCTTGAACTTGATTGACAACCTGATGACAACGTACTGAATTCTACTTGACGAAATTGTTTATACGATGAAGGATAAAACTTTGCCACCAAAATTTAACGCAGAAACGCGCATTTTCTAAACTTTCAAATAACAGTAATCCGGCGTCGAAATTGTCAAAATGCCCTTTCATACTCCAGAATTTAACGTGTCTTCCCTTCTTAAACAAATCGAACTTTTTCATCCAATTACCGGAGCGCAGTACCCGATTAACCAATCAGAACTCCCTTCCTAGACGCTCTTTTCGTCACGTGGGTAAATTTAACGCGGAATTGTCTTATCTAAAATTACAATTTTCTACGGAAACAGGCGATTTTTTCCTGAATAAATTCTTAATTAAATCAACCTTCTATACAAATAATCAAAGTGCCCATAAATTTAATCTGAATTGTCACATAAATGACTTAACAAAGCAAAATTGATAGTGAAAATAAGAGAAACAAAATAAACAACACCACAGAAGGGTGTAATTTAAACAAGATACCAAAAATCGCATACTATACTTATGGGGAATTTTTTGACACTCAGCCAGCATCCGGAGATGCGGCACATATTCAATAGCACTGATTTTGGAACTCGTGGAAATCGATTGGACAAGGTTTGACATTGCTGTCTCCTCGTCGACAGATGGACAAAACGGTCACATAGGGGGAATGTCTTTCGAAAAAGAAAAATGCCGCAAACTGTAGCGTCTACAGTTATTGCCCAAGCTTAATGAAATTTGGCAACTGTGATGGGGTGTAAATGGATATTCAATTGTTTTTTGACACATTGATAACAACTTTTCTACAGGACATTATTAATACAATGACACATCATAGACCACCTTTTGAAGTTTTGAATCTTAAAATATTGCAATTTTTAAATATTTAACAAGCGTGCCATATCTTGCCAAAGCAGTGGAGGAGGCGATGTGTCCGCCTTTTGTTTTTAAGGTCTAAATTATATTTTCTTTAATGATGTTTATTTAGGGAATTAAGTCAAAAAAGCCTATAGCGCGTTCGCACCTCCAGATGCAGTATGGAATCTTATGGACTAAATGTCTCTTTTACTAATTTGCGTCATCTTCAATAACACTAACCTTGTTCTTCACGGCAATGATGTCAAACTAACATATGTGTTTGATGAATAATCCTCCATTTAGTCGCTGAATTTATGGAATAATAAAACAAACGATGACGTATGTTGGCGAACTGATATCGCCACAGAATAAATTATATTAGTTCGCCTACCTACGTCATCGTTTATTTTATTATTACATAAACTAACATATGATTGAATTGAAGTATTAAAATCAACATAATCTCATTGTGCTGCCATTGTCACGTTTGGCCCGTATGGCCATAAGCACAATACTCCATCTGGAGGTTCGAACGCGCTATAGTAGATGTTCGCCTAAAAATTAAGTTAATTTTGACTTTCCCAGGACAGATGAAAAAATATGAAGTAAGTATTTGGTATGAACCTGCGATGCACAATTCGGCTCTTTTATGCCTAAAAATATGTGTGCCGAATTTGGTTCCGGTCGATGCAGCAGTTTGGTTGGAAGTGAGAGTACAGACTGACAAGCAGACCGACAGACCGATCGACATCATCGAGATTTTGTTTGATTCGGATTCCTGGTGCTTCCAAACGTGTTCCCGTCAAAAATGTGGGGGGTTATTTTTTACGCTAATGCAACACCTACTTCCCTTACTAACGTGCGAGTCACTCTGTAAGACAAGGTGTCAGCAAAATTAATGGATAACTATCAATTATCACCCACACACTGTTGCCAATTTGATTAATTTTTTGACTTACACACTGTATATGCGCATGCGTGGTTTGATACTGTTACACTAATTCTCGTATACTTTTAGATGCTTGTTGTGAGATTAGCATTCCCCCAATTACCACATCTACAACTGCCGAAAGGTCGTTTTCGAAGTATATTCACCAATATACATGGGTATACAGGGTGGAAATTTTGTCTGGAACACTAAATATACTTTTTATGCTTTTTATGATATCTGAAATTATAAAAGTTTGGTACCAATCTACGAACATGAAGTTTGTGGTCAGTTCCAAATTATAATTACTTCTGCTTGGCCAAGGGGGCTGATATTTTTTTAGCAGTCAGCATTCAGTTCAGTATTTCTCTTAAATTTGATTATGTGATAGAATGAGATTTATATACTGCTATAGCCAAAAAGTTACTCTTTAAGAAATATGTAATGAAAACTAGTGGTTGATGCTATTTTAAAAAATTATCAAAGTCCTCGTGTGAGATCGAGGGGGCGTCATTGCATTTTTGTGTGGCAGATCAGTATTCTATTAGCCACTTTTGATTCCACCTTCAATAAGATCTTCTCGGAAGCTACCTACCACATTTCCCTTGTCGTTACCCACTTCCGACGTCCCGTTCACCCTCAATTCGTGTTTGAAGTTTTCACTCCATCATTAGTAAGATCTTGTCGGGGGCTACCACATTTCCTTTGTTGGTACCTACTTCTGACGCCCCCACAGTCAAATAAATGCTTTTGAGCGCCCTACAAATAAATTTGTAAAAATGCGCAAAAAATATGCCCCCTTGAGCCATGCAGAAATACGCCACTAAGCAAACTTTTTATAATTCTGGATACCATAAAAAGCTTTTTGTATAAAATGTTGTTTGAAAGATATATTCCTAGTTCCAGCAAAATTTTCACCCTGTATATCGACTACTATACCTCTAGTCGCTTGTAATTGTGATATTCTGATAGCACTACCTACTTCTGACGATGCCGTTTCGGGTGGTGAGCTTCCCAAAACACATCATTTATGCAGTTTGTTAACGACAATCTTTCGAACAATAACGAAAAATCACGTGTGCCTAAGTGCGCAAAGGATATACAGTCTAATGAAGTACCGTGCATTTATTTTGTAGTGGGGTCGGGGGGCTATGTTAATATTGCCCCTCTTCCTCCCAATTTATTTCTTCGTTTCGGGAAGTGGCCAAATGTGGAAAAATATGCAATCTAATGACGGAGTAATTGTATTTTTACTTTCAATTTGGGATGTATAACTTCTTCAAGTGTATTTTGCCGTTAGGTTAGATTCAAAACTAATGCTAAATCGAATATTAAAAATTTAGCAAGTTTGGTTTTAAAAAAACGAAATGCTCCATCCTTTTCACTACTGGCATTCCGGAAGATTATATAGTTTAGACTTTTCATTATCACTATATTAGATTTTTATGGCGCCTTGATTAAAGTTTAAAGCTGGTTACTGATCTTTAGTATACCTGGCTTAATTCATTTTATTTTACGACGTTTATTGATTTTTATTATATCTTGATGGATTTTAAAGCAGAAGTAGCGCTCTATCTGTAATACTAAAAATGGAAAAGGAACCGTTTTATTTTCTGGATAGTAGCTTTTTCCCAAAATTGATAACGTGCTTGCTTTATGTTCCAAATCTAAATTTGACATTTAAATAAGGGTCATTTTTTTATTAAATGCATCTTAGTATTGAAATAACATTCAAACTTTCGAACTGACCAAGTTTAGAATAGAAGATCCAAATATTTATTCACTTGTGGTCTCGAAGCTGGTCGCCCTTTATAGAACCCCGCCAAAAGGGCAAAATTAGCTTAAAGAGGTGTCTACGCTTACACTTGTCCTAAGTTAATACAACAAAAACCGAAAACAGGTACTGCTTCAGTTGACAACGGTCCATATCATAGACGTTCGTGTCCTCTCTCTTGCTCTTAGACTCTTTAATGGAACGTGTGAATTGAATTTGTTATCAAATCGCCGCCACATGCAAGGGTTGCTTAAATCAAATACATTTATTGGTAGTATATTTATTTTTTAAATACCTAGTGGGACCTTTTGTTTAAATAGTAGATTCGGAGAGGCTTTTAACGTGCTTTGTAATAAGAAATGCATTTATTTGGGTTCAATTTAATCGATAGTCTCAAGAAATCTTATACGTTGGGATTTGATTTCCCTATAATCCAATTTGATAAAATTGCATTACATTATTACATAATTAAATCTGCTACTATACCTGCTGTATATGTGCAAAGAAGCCGTATTGCTCTTCGACTTGAAAACGCAAATATATAAGAAATAATCACGGTGCTTTCGTCAGTGGGCTGCGATATGCATGTTGCCAAAAATGTTTGATGCAAACGTAATAATTTGGAGGAACAGACGGGGATTATTAAGTGTTTTAATGATTTGTTTTGGTCAAATTGTATAATATACGTGCCGCATACGGCTACTGCGTTGGAAATCGCGTGCAGCGTTTGTTCTCTTTTTAGATGTCTGCAGTTTTGGGTCCCTGTAATCATTTTTATTAGAGTTTGAACGTAAAAAAATAAATTTGGAAGACATGTAATGGTGAAATAATATAGATTTTGTACTAGTTAAACCGCTGTTCGACATCAATATTACTGTTAAACCGAGAGTTTATGTGATCTTTTTCTAAGCAAATTTGCGAAAAACGCTACAGATCGACGGTGGTTCACGTTGGGACTGAATTCGAATTTTCTAGCAATTTTGAAATTTTAACGTATTAAACACAAAAAATATGAGCGTCATTAACTCTCTCTTTTCTAGAAACCCTAATTTGGTTCAAGGTAATTCATATTTGAATTGAAGCTTAATCAATTCAAAAATTCAGTTAATCTATCAGAAGACAATGTCTCTGACTCATTCACAATACGATGACCTTTTATGCATCTACGAGAATTACTGCATTGCGGATGAGATCATGCGATAATAATTTATACAGTTATAAGGCATAAATTTAAAGATCGACCATTTTGAAGAACGAATGACAGAAGATTGTTGGTGTCAATCAAAAGGATGCAAAGCGTTTTACCTGTGCTTTTAGAAAGTTATTACGCTTTATTGCAAGCCGACGATTTTTGAATATAAATTCCTGGAAATCTTTTATTTTGTACAACAAATCTACTTAAATATTAAGTATAGTAAATCGTGTCCAAAGCGGACCTTTTCGCAGGTACTTGGTTATTGTCCATTCGGAAGAGATCTTTTACCTATCTATATTATCTCACCTTATAACTTGAGTTACCTGCTTAAATATACCGTTATACTTTAGATAAATAGAGAAAAATTTTCAAAAGGATATTCGTAATACAAACAGTAAAAGGGAAGTTCTAAAAATAATTCATTAACAGTATCGATGTAATAAATTAACTTCATAGTCAAGTGATCTCTTAGGGTAAAGAAGCTATTGAAATCAAAGGAACGAGAGTGGTAGGTATCGGCTGTTGGCGCCTCTCGAATGCAAAGGAACACTCCAGGAAGTGCAAAATACCACCAACGATATTATTTCTTCTTTTTCTCATTTCTATTCGATTACGAGTTATCTAAAAGAGGACGGCAAGCTCAAGTCGGTACGTTTCCGAATAAATGAAAATGCCCATTTCTAAATTCTAAGAATTAGGGTTGTTAGAGTTGGGGGCGTAAATATAGTAGCTGCATGATTTGCCGTATATTTCTGGAGTTTTATTTCTGTACGTAACTTTACGACTTAAAAATGCTTAATTTATGGTGCCTTAACGCGTCAGATACAAATAAAAAGTAATTATTACAACATATTTTAATAAAATCTCATGACTCACTAAATTTACTCGTATTTGAAGACATTATGTAAATGAATTGAGCGACAGGTTTTACAGGTTGTGTAGGGTACATACTTCATGTCAAAAGCTGTTAAATGGCTCGAAACGTTAAGTACTTATTTTTCAAAATGAAGAAGTTTATTCTGCATAAAATTAATTCGAATTGAGAACCTCTGTTTCGTTCTTGTTTATGATTTAGTCGCCGAATTTCGGATCTGTGCTTGAGGGTTGGGTTAGGTTAGGGTAACATGTGGTGCGCACGAGGCTTGGTTTATACAAATTCTTGGGCCTTGCAAGATATAAGCCCCCGATCGTTTGTTATTCTTACACCATGCTTTTATATTCTGCACAATGCAGTTATTTTTGGCTTAAACGAATTGAAATTAATTACAAAAAGGATAAACGATGGAATCGGTAGTTACGAAATTAGATTTATGTACAAATTTAAGCTAAATGTTCCCATTTAAAATTTGCAACCCCTAATAAGACAAGCTTTCGGAAAATGAGATCATGTATTGGAGTTGATTTCCATAATTGAAAAAATAAGGATTATTGCTTAGTATTAAATACCCACAATTGGTGTCCGCCTTACTTTTCTTTTTCTTTTTACTAAACGACGGTATGGCATAGTACTTCGATTGTAGTTAATTGTGCTCATATATATGCTTACTGGATGAGCCTTTTTTGTTTCAAAAATATTCCGAAAAATCGAATGGTGGATAATTGAACTTTTATATAATGAAACCCAACTATTTTTAAAACGTCAACACGCGTGTTCTCTGCAACTTCCTCCTTTGTTATATGGAAAAATTAATTTAACAATCGTAGTAGGTACCAAGCAATACAGTCGTTTCTGTTTCAGTTTCAGAAAAGTTTAACTTTTGGGAGGGTTAAGGATTAAGTGTTCACTTAAGCCCCATTGGATTTTTCCAAATACCTCCGAAACTAAAAAGACACAGACTGTGAGCATGCATAAAAGCCCCGTTGTTTTATTATGAATGGGGGGGGGGGATAAGCCTTCACTTACACCCCATTTGAATTTTCGAAATATTTCTAAAACTAAAAAAGGCACAAACCTTGAAAATAAATGCACAATAGAGTGTCCAATTGAGGAACAATAGATTAAAAAAAGTTGGACTAGTGGGGGGGGGGGGGGCTAAGTTAGACCATAAAGAACTATGTGTCATTTTTTGTCACTTTTCTTCAAATCGTCGCTTATATCTTCGCTTAAGTGCATTTCAGCTAAAAAAGAGGTCTACTCAATATTGTGGAGAATTAAATTTCCTATAATTGACGTTTTTAAATTTTGTTTTCAGGATTGATAGTTACGGAGGTATCCAATTTTTCAAAAAAATTAAGAAAACGCATTTACCGGAAAATTTCAGGACAGTAGTGGCTGATTCTAGGAAAACAAGTATCAGAATAAAATTTGCAGGAAATTTAATTACCTACAAAGTGCGTGTACATTTTTTTACCCAACCCTACGGAGTGGGGGTAAACATAAAAGTTAAAACATCGGAGTATTGCTTTTTTAATGTTACCTAAAAAAAATCACTAATTATTTTCCTCTTTTGGCTTGAACTTGGAGTTTAGGTCAATCCTACTTGAGTTTCCTACATGTTACAGTGCAATTCTCATGGCTCATGAAGCAGGTACTGTTTCATTTGAATATCAACTGGTGAAAGGGGATGTTCAATTTCAAATTAACCACCAACACAACAGAATCATTTATTTAAACATTTTTTTAAAAAGTAAGACCAAAAGAATATGATGAAATGGAACAAGAGATGACATCAAATCTATCAGAAGCTTAGCATCCAACCTTTTGTACACAAATACGCTTAATGCAGTCAGAAGGGATGATAGAAAACAATCTACATCCTGCATTTTTGAAATAGATCGTTGTTTTTTGACGATATCCGACTTTGTGGTTCATGGTAGAGCATTAGGCTATAAACCGGAGGTCGGGTGTTCGAACCTAAGCTGAGGTAAAAATTTTTCATCTGTGACAGAGATGGGAAATTCCTTAGACCAGTTTCGAGCATTCTGCTGGCTACTCCGAATTAGGTTTTCTTGCAGTTCTCCTAATTCGTAAGGTAAATACCGGAGTGGTATAGATAGAACAACTTAAGATCGTCTGCAGAGGAACGTCTAAAAAAAGCATTATGCGGGTCACTCTGTATGTAATTGGGCGCAAGCCTGTTGAGGGCCCAGAACAAGAGAGGGATAATAAATTATAAATAAAGAAATAAATAAATATTCACCGAACTTCTCCAGTAGGCGGCATTTAATTGTTCTTTTAATTCTTGGAGAGAACAGTGACATTCCTCAGTTTTCTTCTCGGAGTTCAGAATTCTAGGATTGGTTGGGGCAGTCCTCCACCCTTTCATATCCTGCACTAATCTTTCCATTTCTACATAGCTACCCTTGCCTACCCTAACTATTTGATCTATGTATCTAAGTCTCTGTCGTCCTACCCCTTCTTGCCCTCTGACCTACCTTCTATAGCTATCTGTACTAATCCTCCGTGTCTGAGGACGTGCCCTATCATTTTATCTCGTCTTCTCTGTACGGTTTTCCACATTTCCCTATTTTCCTGCACTAGTTCCACATGTACGTTTTTAGCAACCTTTTCCTAATTTCTTGTTGATTGTCGTCAATATTCTCAAGGAATAAATAAAAATATCACCGTCTCTTCTGTGGGATACGACCTATAGCCTTTCTGGAAGGCATATGAAATCACTTCCTCTGCCAAAAATGACGGTATTGTGCATCAGCTACAACGAGATCCAAGTCAGGAGAAACTAATCCCTTACCGAGCGCATCTGGACCAGAATCTTCTTTCTTCTTTTCTCAGCCTTCCAGAGCCCCACTACTTACACGGCGTAAATAGGTGGCTATCATAGCCTCATTGCAGTATTTTTTTTGGCATGTGTTATGAACTGTTATTTCTTCTTTCTCCGCTAAGATTTATAGATGGTCTCTTTTTGTCATTTTTTCTTGCTACTTGACGTAAGGTCTCAGTTCCTTTCCGTTTCACTGTACGGGTCCCTTCCAAATCTTTATTGCAGATGAAGCATATTTTATCGTCGATTTTATCTGACATCTCGGCTTCTAATGCCAGGTATCGGTCATTCACCTGTAGTTAGTGAATTTTTTAGATACGATGTCTTGTAGCTAAAAAAATCTGAAGAAAGTGCCAATTTCTTCGGTTTTTTCAATGTGGCGTCGGGCGCGGAGGTGGGGATTGGGTTGTATATTCTTCCCCAAAATGTTTAGTGTTGGCTTATACTGGGGGGGGGGTATAGTATACCTACTCGTCAGAAAAGGAAGATTGAATGGCACTTTATTTAAGTAGCGGTAAAGGAAAAATGAACAATTTAACTCTAATACAAGATATTGAAAATCGCGCAAAACCGTTTCGGGGGTATCAAGGGGGAACCAGAATGTTGTTATGAGCCCCACCCCCCTTCTTCATAAATCCTAAATGGAAACCGCATACTTGTGACACATCGTTGGAAAGCTACTGAAAAATGCTTTCCAGTGGTACCAAAAAAGTCAATATTCATTAGGACATTTTAACAAAAATTTAATAATTAACAAAAAAACTAAATGTTGACATTGAGGGATTTATGGCAAGTTGGCCCAAAACTTCAACCTGAGCTGCTTCATTAAGCAATCTTGGTTGCTTTCTTTTTTTATACCCCCGAAACGGTTTTGCGCGACTCTTCTAAGTGGATGGTAGGATGAGGACTGGGTGAATTCAGGTTGTAAGTTTTGTGCAATTTCATTTCTTCCACAACGGTTTTCAGCACTGCACATGCTAGTCTTTAAATTGATTGGTGGCATCATCCCAAACTTTGACATTGATCGAAAGAAAAGTGTAAAGCTAAGAAGGAACATATTTTCTTCGTTGTAAGTAGTTACCATATGGGGACTCCAATGGGTGGAAGTTCTTAGGAGTATGACATGATCGCTTTCTGAAGAATAGTTCATGTAGCACAGGTCGTTTGGACATGGATCTCATTTTTATTGCTCCTTCGCCATCCAGCGTTTCCGGTTTCCCACCTAACACACCCTAACCTCTGAGAGAAGCAATATCTTAAGCAGTAAAGATGACGACACTGTGCAATCCTGTAGCTGACAAAGGAAACGTTTATCATACCCTGCGACTTTTTTTGTATCGAACCATTCCACAGGGAAGGACTTGGCACTAATGACAACTGTTTCTATCTAGTTTTTTAATTTTCATAATGGTTGTAAGTCGCTAGTGATTGATGACACAACCTATTAAGGATTTGGTTACACTGAGAGGGACGTGAGAAAAGTGGAACTCAAGATAAGCTAATTTTTTATCGTCCCAATTTCCAACTTCCTCCCGAAAGATTTTTCAGAATTTTTAGCATATTCTCACATGGCACTCACCCTCTACATTTCTTTTTCACCTAACTAACTAAATCGAAGATCAACCTGCAGGTTTCGATTAATTTGCAAGGGTTTATTTATCTAATTAAATTTGATTACGAATGTGCTTAAATTAAATTAAATAGGCAGCATAAGTGCTACTTAAACGTATACACAAACCAGAAAAGTCTTTATCCCTAAATCATTTACGAATGAGGGCATCATTTTTTGTTTAAATTAACTTTTAAAATATAGGACACAGAGAATGACGCCAAAATGGTGTTATATAATGGCCTGTATACTTATACAACTTTGGGTTGTGTTTATATTTGAAACTCGTACAAGACCACCCTTCATCACAAACCAGTAGTACTCAAACGTAATTAAAAACCAATACGATTGCGTGTAATCTCTTCTCTACCTACACCTCGTAGGTTTACACTAATCGTTGAATATAAAATGAAGCAGGGGTGTTTTAAAATGCAACTGTCGACTCGGACACGCATTGTAATTGGTTTAATAATAATAATAAAAACGGAGTCGACTCAAGGCTTTTCGGCGTGCGTGGGTTGTTATTGTGACGTCACTTCCGACCTACCCTAACCATTCATAAAGCACGTGACCTGCTAAAAATATCCGTACCTCTCAAACTTTCTTAAATTAGTTAATTGTTTTAAGGATTTCTTTTAATGTTACAGTCACATAATGAGGAGGAAATGAGCGAGGGTGAGGCCGATTCGGCCCGCGAGCATGAGGATGCCGATAGTTGTGACGAAATTAGAAGACACACCGGACTCATCACTGACCACGAGGATGTTCTCGCCAAACTGAAGATGCAAGTGCGGGACATCAAGGTACAGGTAAATTTGATTAGTTTAGCGCGACACAATTATAGACATAAAGGGAAATTAATTAAACTGAAGGGGTGTGCAGCCATACCTTGTAGCTACATTACCTCACACAGGAACTGTTAAAGATCTAAACATGTTCACCCGTAAACCTAAACATTAGAAACCACTTTGATTCCATTTTACTGGTAGACACACAGATTGTGATTCGTTTAGTTCTACAAAAGATCATTGAGACCTATCGAATCGACAATGACTGCCACGGATTGGATATTCGGTACAATAGACACGTGTCTTTTGCGACTACAGGTACCAGCTCACACCTGAGATCCTACACTTGTGTATCGAATTAGAAATGAATACAAAAATTTAAAAACAACTTTTGATAGAGTTACTTGAAACTAAAGTCGCTTAACTGGGTTTTGATTGTCTTTTCAAAAATTGATTAGTTAACTATCCTATTATTCAAGTCGCATCAGGAGTCGTCAACGCAATTTAGCGTTCATGTAGCCAGTGGTCTTAGCAAAAATAGATTATCAAGATTGAATAATTGATAATCGAATTTTGATTTTTTAAATAATCATTATCTAATACCTAATCGATTTAACAACACGTCGGATGGTGACCAATTTCACAACCGATTACTTATCTCGAAGAGAACGTATACGCATGATAATGTTGTATCAAATCGAATCCTGAAATGACTAAATTAAGAGGTAATCGAATTAGATATCAAATCTCGGACCAACCAATAAAAAAGAATTCTCATACGTATGGCCCAGTCAGTATAGGTAGACCATGCAAAAGGTCATACAGTTTTGAAATTTGGCAGGAGTTTAGCATCCTAAATAAGTGGGCACGTTTGCAACTCGGTGTCGCGGCGCTTGCGACGCCATCTTGCAAAAATGGGGGCCAAAATCATAAATTCTTCTATATCTTCCAAACGGCTGTCCGTAGCACAAACATTTATTCACTATTACATTCTCTACAGCGTTGCTATTTTGCTAAGGACAACAGTTTCGGAATTACAGCATTTTAAACTCAAGGATAAAATTTCATTATTTGCTCTGTTTGACTGTTACAAGTAGAGAGTGAACCTACAGTATAATATATGTCTTTCCATTTTAATCGGTATCCTCATTTCCACACCACCCTAGAGGTGGAACAATCGGCGCGTTTTTTTAATGTGGTATCCCCTGAAGGCCTAATCCACAAAACCAAATGCGATATTGATCGCGACGGCGGTCCTGGACGAATTTCTGGCTTCGGAAAATCTTGGGCAGCTTTTTCATCCACGTTTTCTGTTTCGACTTCGTCACCAGACGGCTGCTCGATCAAATTGTCGACCCTCGTCTCAATTTCTTCGTCCGAATTCTTGTCCTCGTTGGTGCTACGTTTGCACATGCCGAGCCTTGTCAATAATTGCATATTGAGGAACATATCAAGCGCAACTGCAAGCTGGACCGCAACCCTGTCGCCATTTGCAAGAAATGCTTTTCAGCAGGTGTGTTAGAGCCGCTCTTTAGTACAAGAAACGGGAATCAGTCCATTGTTGATTGTTTTCCATCCCCAGTCAACAGGACGCACTAATAATGTCTCAAATCTCCGTAGATTTTTGTAGTATATTGTATATATTCTTTCCAAATCCAAAAGCTGTTCAAAATTGAACTGTGCAGAAGGACTCAAAAAGGGCAAACCTATATTATATAGCACGAATAAATAAAATGCACACTTACTTTTCATGTCCAGATTCGATAACTTTTCTTTGTCAGATCAATAATTATAAATTTTTTACAGTTACGGTAGACCTTTATGGATCAATGCGAACTATGGAGTTAAATATCTCTAAAAAATACTCTCAGGTTTCTTATTCAAATCCCGAGTTTTTACGTTCACAACGCCAAATCTCTCGAAACGACGCATTCAATCGACAAAATTATGTTTTTAATAAGCTTGTCGTGGTTTTTGCCTTGCCAGCAGTATCAAGA
The DNA here is from genome assembly GCF_008802855.1 of Photinus pyralis. NCBI lineage: Eukaryota > Metazoa > Arthropoda > Insecta > Coleoptera > Lampyridae > Photinus > Photinus pyralis. The sequence continues at coordinate 20,831,380 of NW_022170249.1, forward strand.
TTATATTTTTAGCGCATTTTTTAAGAATTAAAAAAAATTTGCTTTTGTTTGCGTTTTGTCCGTCCGTCCGGACCCACTTCTGCCGTTCTACTTCTAGGGGAATGGTCCTAGAGTCCTGGAATTTTTGCCAGACGGCAATCAAATTCCGCTGTCTAAAAGGCCCCCCCCCCACGAATTATTTCCTGAGATGCTGTTTTTGAAAGTGAAACGTGCATAACTTTTACATACGACAACCAATTGGTCTCAAATTTTGCATACGCATGCCTTTATTGGTGCCAAGTTAAACTTTATGGGTGGATAAACACATGCTCTATCCTTCACGGTTTTCTAAAGAAAGGTCATATCGAAATAAAGTGGTTTGTACAAACTATAACTTTCCCGTGTGACTCTTTTTCGAGATCAGTGAGCGACGGGGCTTGAGGGGGGGGGGGGGTTAAAAATTAATTTTATCTCTCATTGTATTCTAAGTAAAGGTCTCAACGAAAGGGACCGTTTTCTACCAGATACTACCCTTCTTTCTGTCCTCTTATCAAAGTATGAGTGGAGGGGGGGGGGCAGTGGGACGGGCAAAACGCAAACAATACCACTTTTTTTTTTAATTTAAAAAAAATGCGCTAAAAAATATATTACGCACACATTGGTCAGCCGCTGTTGGACTAACACTTAAAACTACAAAAATAATTCAACTACAACTAATTACATACAAGAGAAATACACAAGTCAAATGTCGCAATTTGCACAATAGAAATCAGGTATCGCATCATATGCAGTTAAACAAATTCATAAAAACAAACACGAGACATCATTAATGCAAGACACGATCAATCAAATAAGGTAAAACAAAAACCTACAGTTCAATTAAGATGAAAGAACTCTTAAAATGATCAATTTCATGTACAAAAAGACACACCAAAAGCATAGCTCTACTCCAGCATCGACTTCAATTAATTTAACACGTAACAAATGCATTACGTAACAAGTGCATGTGAGAAATTCATGTTAAAGTCGCCCAAGCAATACATAAATACAGAAGAAACGGTAATTAGAGAACCCCCTTCTCGTATATGCTAAGACACAAGAGCTGAAGTCCGCGCGAGATGAAGGAGCAACATATGCAGTCGAGAATCGAACTACATGCGGTACTCCCATGAATCAGATAAGGGTACTGAAAACAAAAGCTTCGAGAGCAGTATTTTATGCAAAATGGAAATATAACAACTTTTATTTTATAGCATATGTTAAATTGACATTTTAATAGATTTGAATGAGTAGGATAAGCCGTTCTTTAACCGTAAGGATAGATAAAGTGATCACTTTAACCTTAGATAAAGTGAAACAAATGATTGTGCTTTCTAATGGCACCTGTTATTCTTTTGCAAATGCACGATATAAAATGAAGACCGGTTCTATTCCCTTCTAATTCTAATTATATAGATTCTGATTCTAAATCCATTCCGGTTCATAAGTTTTTCCGGTTCCAAAGATACTTATTTCGTACACCAATTTTTCGTATCTCGCCAAATAAAAGAGATATTGAGGTGACTCTCTTATCCCGAACGCACTATATACTCGTAAAAGAATTTCCGCACTGGTGGTCAGTGGAAATGGATGGAGCCGAATTCAGGAAAGGAAAATGCGCAATCATCGCTTACATGGATGCGTAGATCCGTTCGTTCGGTACCACTTCTGTGATTTTGAACTACTGTTAAGGAAATTATTCTAGAATTTTGCAATAGGTAGCCTGTACCTTGAAGGTGTGCTAGGTGCTCTTCAAAATTTTATGTCCTGAGGCGTTTTGAGAAGAAAAACGGGCATAACCTTTACAAGCGACGACTAATTTGCGTCAAATCAAATGGGGGTACCACAGTATTATTGGTTTGATCGTTTATAGTATTTCATTCACAGGTTTTAACGAAAGATTTCCACCAACTATCGATCACCTCTCTGATCCATTATCGAGGTCGGATATAATTCCTTAATGAAACGTCTCATTAATTCCTATCCTCCTCCTCCTCCCCGATCCCTTATTGACATCGGCTTTGCGGAAAATTTCCGTAAGACTTGATCTTTCTTGCAACTATAATTTGAATTGTGATTCAGGCGGATTCTAAATTCTTGTGAATAAAAAAAGCCCCCCCTCCCCTCCGCCGAGAAGCTAGTTTCATAAATAAAATATCAATTATTGCATGCTCTGATTGGCACTTGCGTTGCATCACTAGTTAGGGCCATTTTTCTGTTTCACGAACTTTCACTCTTTGAAGGTGAAGATTAGAGAAAATTTTTCACTAATCGTCTACTGCGAGGCGAATATTTTTTGCATTATTCGGTAGACAGTGCTATTGGAAGGGTTGGGTGTGGCGGTTTCTAATGTAAGTTTTGCAAATGATATCATTGTATTTAAATACAATGATAATTTTGATGTTGTACTGAACCGCGCCAACACGAAAATCCTAGCGCTAGGTCTCAGAATTAAAAAAAGCATAGAAGTACCTATAACAGCACTAGTACGATAGTTGGAAGGAACCGAACTTGTCATTTTAGACAAAATTACTCTCACCATTTATTTAAGAGGGAGGTGGGGGAAGACAACCCGCAAAAATAATTGGAGAATATCCCCATGGAACGATTTTTAATTTGCATGTCCTCTACAGTGTGTCCTTTAGGCTTTGCCATTAACGCCAACTTAGTCATAAGTAAATCACTGTATATGGAAAGGTGGCAACCCGCAACGATAACGGCGAGGAAATAATTTTAATGACTAATATTGCCTTTTGTTACAGGAGGACTTCGATAGTAGACACCTAAGCTTCCCAATGCCAAATAGAACATCATCAGCGCCAGATAGTTTTCAATTACCAGTACCTTTTCCCTTTCAACACCCGGCCGCCGCATTTTTACCACCTTTAGCACCACAACCCGCGGCGCCTTCGTCGGGTAGTTCACATTCGTCGGAGGGTAGCGTTTCGTCCCAACAGACATGGTCGTTCGAAGAACAGTTCAAACAGGTGCGTCAGGTACGTTTCAATAGTTTGTAGTTTCTCTTTTTCTTCCATCTTTAATTCAATTACCATATTTTACTTATCAAATTATACAGGGAGATAATAGTTAACTAAATACATTATTCATGTATTCCGTGCAATAATTCATGACTTACAATAAATCAAACCGTGCATTAGGTGCATCATATTAAAATATAATAACACCTACGTTTAACCAATTCACATATTGTCTCGACTGGATTGGGTATGAACCCCAGGAGTTTGTTTATGTCTGATATTAATTCAGCGTGACAATGAACTAAGATTATAACTTAGAAATAACGACGACTTCTACGAAAATTATTTTCTAGCTCATAATTACCATAAGCGGCATAAGTACACCTTACCCCGCGCTATAATTTGCAAAAGGGGCGAAAGATTCTAATTCGATCTGGTGAACTGGAATCGTAAAAGTCGCTCCTTTTCGTCTTTAATAATAAATTTTATTCCAACAGGTGTATAAAAAAGTTGGTTATTGTCCAATGATGCCAAAAGGTATAACCTCAATTCAACTATGTAGCAAATTTAATTTTACGTTCGTAATTTATATTTACTTAGACAGAATTATTTAGATTTATAGGTAGTATATTATGGCAAATTTCATGACAAGAGGCTACAACCCAAGAGTCACTGGGGAAAAAAGTTAAAATGGTGCCAGATGTAATCTTCAAGTGGAGCTTGAAAGAAGTTGAGGGTGCAATTTTGTTGTACTATTTTGATGTTAAAATTATTGAACATTTACGAGCATCGGAGTGGCACATATAATTAATGTTTTTATTCAAGCGCGCATGCGTTATTAACTTACTTAAGTGGAATACTTCGAAGGTCCAACTAAATATAAATTATACTATTCGCCGGTTTTATGGCGCATAATTTCATCAGCAAAGGAATTACAGTGCATTTTTTAAATTTATTTAATCGTAAACGTCTGCAGTTTGCATCTTTGTCTCTATTATTAACGAATATTAAGGTAAAAAGGAACGACCTACCTTTCGCCATTAATTTGTTTCTAAATGTAAAAAATGTATTTCTGCGTTTAACTCGCCGTTCTGAGTACGATTATAATTTGGCGTAATATAATTTGAAGTTTTACAGCGCTGCTCGATGATTTATAGTTATTAAACATTAGCGCTAAATATTTATTTTATTCATTTTAACAATACCCAACGAACGAAATTTCATAGCAAACATCTTTTTGTACCGCGCACTTTATTAAATTACCACCGCTAAACGCGCTCTTTTATTTTTGCCGCTTTTAGTCTTCCAATTATAAGGTGATATCCTGGAGAGCGATAAAATACAAATCCAAGACTTCAATTCACCTAGAACAGCGATGGCGATTTATTACCGACCCTCGAAAAAATAGCCCATGATATTTTCCTAAGCCCTTTATTAAACCAGTAATTAAAGTAAATTTTTCACATAATATGTTGCTCGTGTCCCTCAACCCCAAAAAATTGGAGCCGACTACATCAACTACAAAATAGTACTATTTTTCAAAGTAGACAAAATTTGAGTCTACTTGCACACTAGTCGTTGTGGTTTTGTGGACTCTGTAGACTACGGAATGGATGGATGGTATTTTGCAGCCTTTTTGTTTCTTCGTTTCTTGATCTTTTCCTGGCAACATACACGAGGTTCCTGCTCTATCTACATTGCAAGAGCCTACATCAATAGGAACACCCCGAGGGGTTGAATGAGTCAGTACAATATTTCATAGGGCAGGACAGGGGTCATCCCCTTAGTATAACATTGTTTCCCGATACTGGATCTCCACCCTTGAGTGAGAATCAATAAAACTGTGTGCTGACTGATCAAAATCTACCACTTTCATGTAGACATAGGTACATGGTAGTTAATAAATACAGTTCCGCTTTTGTTTCTGGTCTAGTTTGTAGGGCATGTTGCAGGGCACCCATAAAAAAGCCCCCCCCCACTGACATTTTCGTTGTTCCATTTAAAATGAGTAGGATACAATTAAAATTATTTTTATACTCGTTCTACTTTCACTATAATTAACTGAATCATTTATTAGTATCACACCATATATGTGTATGAGAATACGAATAAGGTTAAAATAAATTGACTGGGATGGGGATAGTTCTATTCGTTGCTGATAGAAAAGAAGAAAACTAGTTTGTATACAATTCATTAAAGTTGATTTATGATGTTTTTAGATGCATTCAGTTTTATTTTGATCGCAAAGGTAAATTATACAGAGTGCCCGTTTTTCGCCGATCATCATGGTCTCTGTTATCTTACAGGTAGGAGCTACGATGTTGATGTAGTGGGACGAAATGGCTTAATTTTTAACCGAATATAAAAAGTGAACGTGTCTGTTTATTCATTTTTGCAATTTTTGAATTTTTAAGACCAGTAGGTACAAATTTGTGGTCGAAACCGTAACGTTATAGTAAATTTTTAAGGGAAATTCGGATATAATGGTTTCAGTGAAGTTTTCCATTTGATAGCATAATACAGTGTATTTTCCTCTTATTGCGATCAATTTATATTTTGTAAGGAATATTTTTCTGATTAAAATGAAGTATTATGACCTAAGTAGCTAATTATTTTTAAGAGAGAGTCTTGAAAAGAAACAACAGTGAATGCGTATCATTTATACTATGCAACTCAAAATGTGGAAAAATGTTCCGGAGTTATTATTATGACATCAAAAATTAACAAAATGAAGCCCTAATGATTCAAGTGCATCATTCCTTTCTTCAAATGGTACATCGTTATGAATATGAATAATGTGTGGATATTATTTTAATAAGAAACAATTCAAATTCTAATCTATTAGCATTTTTTGCGCATTATTCATATCGAGTAATAAAATTATCATTTTTCATAAAATTATCTACAGATTAATTTACTATTTAGCAAATCTTGACAATTAACTATCGATTATTTCATTAAGGGTTAATGTATAGGTACTTGATCAGGGGATATGATTCACAATCACAACAGCTAGTTGGGTCTCGAATAGTCCAAAATTTCTCATCTATATACATATTTTTGCATATTTATTGCTAACCTTATACGAGGGGGTTTACGTAATACAATTATGGTCACGAACACCCCATTACATTGATTGGACATATTTGCGAAAATAGAGAAGATCATTCCCAGCCGCAGAAATTGTAGCGAGGGAAATTCGAGGATTTGCAGGTATTTGTAAATATTCAGAAGAAATCGTAGAATTTCCTGCCCATGTACATTTTTCCCTCGGAGTGTAAACATCTCGGTCATTCCCGAAAGGCTATGGTAAATCCGCTTATTCCATTCTATGAGAAAAAAATCAAACGTTTTGATACCTTGCAACCCCCAAACATTTTGGACCTTTACTTTATTTGGGTCTTTAGTTTATTTTGATAACCATTGTTTCGAGCCCCTCTATTACCAATTTCTTACGTACTGATATTACTGCAGTAAAATTAGGTATTGACTCGGACATTTATAATTCGAGATCTTCTGGATTATGTTCGGACACCTTCCAGGATGCCGATGAAAAAAGTCCTACAACTTCCCTAGTGGGACAGCCTGGATATCCTGGAAAAGTGATGAAAATTTCTGCAGTGGGCCTAAAATCGTTCCCTCTCGAACAGGTTCTCGCCTTGGGGGGAGGGGGACTCACTGTGAAGCCAAAATCCACTGGAGGGCGCTTGGGAGGAGGGGCGTGTAGGTATGCCGTACTGCTCGTTATTACTTCATAATAAGTAATAACATTAAGTGCAGAAAGGTACAAAGCATGAACTCTAGCGACAAGACAAAGAAGTATTGTAAAAGAAACCTTTAACACTCGGATAGCCTCTAACGGCAAAACAAAGAACTAAGTAAAAGAAATCTATAACAGCGAAAAATAAAGACCTAGGTATAAGAACTCTTAGCATACAAGGTTACCTAAACTGCATTTAAATTGGGAATATCAATTGGTGATAAATTCCAGGTGTCCTGGAGCCCTGAAACTGAAAATATTCACATCAACATATTAAGAACAATAGAAAGTCATTTGGTATTTAAATATGGCGTCCTGCCGTCGGTCTATATTTATTCTAGCTTTTACCTATGGAAATGACAGTCTTTCCAGGACACTGGAATGTACTAAAGAATAAATCTAAAATCTCAGATGTCTTGTATGCAAAAAAATGTAAATTGCGTTATTTATAACGATTTACTTGAAATTCCCAGGATTCCCGGCTATTCCACTAGGGAGGTCGTGAGACTTTTTTGAGTGTCATCCTGGAAGGTGTTCGAACATATTCCAAGAGGTCCCCCTTAATAATTTTAATTATAAATGTCTGGGTTTGGAGGAAAATTGGTCTAATTTTATTGTACTAAACAGTGCGCTCAGGATAATACGGTCTCCTCAATATCTCTTTTATTTGACGATATACGAAAAATTTGTTAAATATAATTTTATAGGTGACATTACTATCTATCCGATCGCATACTGGAACTTCCGGATCACCGGATAACCGGAAATCATTGCCACTTTTGTATATTTTGAAGAGAGCAATGAAATTCTTGAAATAAAAGTGAGATTGAGAGTGATGGGGTTCTCCATCGATAGAATTGTGATCGAATTCTTCTTGTGAAGTTAACAGTAAAATACCAGCAATGAAACACTGGAAAAGGTGTTACTTGCGTTTGTACATTATTGTAGTCAGATAATAACAATTGGTAGTTTACTTATTTACCTTACAATTTTGTTAACATAAATTACAATACAACATTGCTGATATAAAGACAATACAAATGAGGAAAATTTAAAATATCTACATGCTACACACATTAAAATTCATATGTATTCCACGTTACCTACTCTATTGTACTTATTATTGCAATTGTAACACAACCATAGAAATAGTTTTTAGAATTCTAATTTCATACATTCGTAAACCGCAAAGTTCCCAAGCTATAAAATCTTTTGTTATCCCAAGTTTGGCGGTATCGTATTTAAGTTTTCAGCTTATTTACATGGCCGGTACAGATCAAAGCGTATTACTAGCTGTTAATTCAATATCAAAGGAACTATCAATGAATTAACATTTTACTACAGGATACAGTTGGAAGCCGTCTCACTTTTTACTTTGATTTAATTCTTCAATAATATTTTCCTATATTTTTTTGTAAAAGGACTTTTGCAACGCGTTTTTCGCCTCTTTAAACTTCTAAAAATAATTGATTTTTATTTATATATTTATGAAATGGAAGGGTGACTTTTTAAATGGTAACATTTTAAATGATGCCACACCGAAAATATATATTAAAAGGAAACGTAAAGATATTTAAAAGCTAAGAGAGGTTCTAAACGTATTTTTGGAAACTTGTAGGGGAATTTCAAATACGCAAAATCGATTGCTAGAGACATGTGTCTTATTAATGTAACGATTTAGGCGGCTAAGACGGATTTAGAACGATTTTAGGGTTGTCTCCGAAACTATTGGAAAAGTATTTCTAACATACGGAGGCAATAATAACGAAGAAAGGGGTTGCCGCGGAATAAATCTTACCAAGTATCTTTTAACGTATAAAACGGTTATTTTATGATTATAAATATGTCCCACTCGTATCCTAGTATCTTTTTGGTCGCCGTACGTTCTGTATTGGGAAAATTTTATGCCCAAAAATGGAACCTTTTCGCGAACTTGCATGCGTGCATCATCTCTTGTAGGGTTGATGTAGAACTTTCAAAATCAGCCGTTATGTAATGCGTTTCTTATAATTACGGAATGACTTTTGGTTCCTTTTGTATTGCACACGTCGTAGAATATGGGCCGAAGATATTTTTGGCAATAATCTGGCTTATTCGACGTTAACGCAACATAGTTGTCATGTCATTCAGTAATTGTCTACAAGAAAAAGGTTTAGATTTACATTTGGCAAATTAAGAATTAAATCTGGCGTATTTAAAGTCAATATGAATTCCGTAACATCAATCGTTGGCACGCAGCATCCGGTCTCATCTTAGGCGTCATATGTTTGCCAGTTGTGCAGATGCAGATAGACCAATTCGAACCTCGAAAAAATCTGACGATTGGCCTTCCTTTGCAATAACCGAGATTAAAATTATACAGTGATGAATAGAAGGCAATAAACGTAATGTGGCGCGTTTAAAACTGATAATATTTCAAGAATGATTCCGTTTTAATTTAACAACTCGTATTGACAGATTTTATGTTCATTTAAAGAGAGGCAACCGAATTTTGGGTAATAAAACGGTTTGTTGTTTTTAATCCAATTTTATGTGATGAAATTTTACATAAATACTTTTTAGTCTGAACACATTTTTCTGTCTGGCAAACAGATTATTTTTTGAAAAACGGCACCAATTAATAAGAGAAACACTTCTTCCTCGTCAATGCTTGATCATTTCAGCTGGTATATCATTAAGAATTAGGATCTAATTATTTTACGTCCCCAAAAGCTTCGGATTTTTTTCGCAAACTCGTCAAAATTTAAGCAAGGGTGGAAATACAAAATTAAATGAATGATTTTGGGGTATTAAGGTACGGGAGGCTAAATTTAACCTCTAACCCCTGTCAATGCGTTTGGGATTATGTGATCTAGACAGCTGTGCTACACATTGCCAGCCAACTTGATTAAGTGCAACGCTGTTTCGAATTAGTTACTTGATTATTTTCTTAATGCATTAATTTGCCGACACAACAATTGTTTTACAAACAAAATCACTTGTGGGGGGTGGTCGCATCCACATGTTAAAACGGTCACCTGCCTAATCAAGCGGCGAGCAATAAAGGGATATGTTCGAGGATGCGTGATTAAGGATAATAAGGATACAAAATTGATACGAATTCAATGCAGATAATTCCATTCAGGAACACATGTATTAATCTCACACACAGGGGAGCTAAATGACTCAATCATGGATATAATGAAGAGGTTCGGGCGATTTCAGGCAAACGCTTCTTAAAGGACTTCAATACTTCTTATCGTCGATAGATTTGTTGCTCTGCCAACTTGATTCACCCATTTATCTCGACGTGGATTTTCTATTTTCTTTAAATTGATTTATTGTTAAAAGCGTCGAGCTTTATACACGCCCGAAAAAATCCCTAAAAACTCCGATTTTGTAAGAAACGGGAATTACGTGAAATATTTTTTATGAACATTAAAATGCAGTTGAAAATGGGACAGTGGTTAAGCTCATAAAAGCAGCGGCTGTTTTGTACATTCGACTCACTTCAATGCAGTTGACCGGTTCACGGCTGCAGTCACATACGTTTATGCTGTTAAATAAATTTTATTTCGCGATTTTATTTTGACAGCCAGCTTTGGTTCGTAATGTGCTACTTCTTCTTAAAGCCCGACAGTTTGTTAATTTGTAACTGTTTATACAGTTGCAAAAATTTCAGTGCCTTTTCTCTTTAATAATTTTACCTAAATTTATAGCATGGTCTTATTAGTAATAAAACAGAACACTTTACACCAAAAGAATTAATAATTAGCCATTAATAATTGAACATTGGCATCGCATGTGAAACTTGTGTTTCTGTAGGTTTGAAATGGAGTCGGAATTAAAATTTACAAATTCAAATTTTTTGTTGCCTTTCAGGAACTTTTCACCTCACAGACTGCTATGAAGTGTTTCAGCAGAACAGTGTTAATTGAGCACCACCACAGTTTTTTACAATAACTTTTTACAACGTGTAGCACAAATTCTTGTATTACAGCACGAAAGAGCACTAAATAAGCACTAAATTATGACAAAATTACAAATAGATTATAAAACATGGTGGTGCTAGTGTAAAGTTAGCACCACCACGGTTTTTTTCTAATAACTGCTTAAAATATGTAGCACGAATGCTGGAATTTCAGCACGAAATAGCACGAATTGAGCACTAAATTTTTTTAAAGTTTTATCTTAAACGGACAATTTGGTTGTGCTAGTGTAAATTTAGCACCACCACAGTTGATTTACAATAACTTTTTACAACATGTAGCACGAATTCTTGTATTACAGCACGAAATATCACGAATTGGGCACTAAATTATGACAAAATTACAGACAGATTAAAAAGCTTGGTGGTGCTAGTGTAAAGTTAGCACCACCAACAGTTTTTTTTAGATATCTTGTTTTGTTATGCAGCATGAATTTTGGTATTAAAGCACGAAATAGCACGATTATAGCACTAAACGTGTGCAACATTTCAGCTCGATTGGAAAACTTGGTGGTGCTAACTTTACGCACCTGAAGGAAGATACATTTATCCTCACTATCAAATTCATGTCATTGGACAAACCGCCTCCTCAAAAAATTCAAACAAGAGGATACTCCGATTGAAAGCTTATTCCATCCTCTCCCCACGGCGCCATTATGGTCCATTATTACGGAAGCGCAAGTTGTTTGTTAGGACAGAGAAGGGTTACTTTTAAAATTATTTCTAAAAAACACATTATTATAATTATATAATAATTAGTGTACAAATAAGAGATTTTCAACTGTTAGTAAAACATGGAAAGCAGAACTTTTCTCAACCGTGATGCAATTTTTCCGGAGAATGTTGTCACGTTACTTTAAAAACGTTTAAGTAGAGTCTTAAACTTGAAGTATGATATATTGGAATAAAATAGGTTTCACAACGAAAAGATGAGATAATACACTTCATTATTGCCAGTAGATAGTGTATCTCGATCGTATAAATAAAATAAAATAAAATAAAATAGAATTTTTTTATTGCACATCATTTCTTACCGATGCAGATGCCAGAAATGTTGTAAGACTCCAAAAATAATCTCATCGATTAAATAGTTTAAGATTTTGAAAATAACTCTAGTATCAAATAGTTTTATTGTTTTCGTACTGCAACTTTTCCATGTGACCTTAGTGTAATATGATATGTAAATTTAATATAGTTGCAGGATGAATTGTTATTTACACCTGAATATGATCTATGTTAGTAACTAACAAAAAATATGATTCATACTCATCAGTTGATTTCGCACAATTTAGTTTTGGAAATTGTCCAAATACACAACCTAAGGAGCATGAATAAAAACAACATAATGCTCAATATTAAAATTTGCAAATTTTGGAAATTTGGTGGCCCAAAATAGAAAGGATACCCCGAGTGGTTACACTTAATACCCCTTACGCACATGCGGTGCAATGTCTGGATAAACATGGTAACTTGTATCGCTATGATGAGCTTGTATGTTTATGTAGGTGACACACGCGGAGGATTCTGGAAACGTTACTGGGATTATGTGATTTTTATAGACATTTTAACGAAAACGTAAAGATGGGGTTAAACCCTTATTTAACATCGCAGCCAAAACAAAAACCGATTTGACGTATAGTGCTTCCAGTGAGTAATATAAGGGCGATCAAGCACATCCTTTAAATAGAGTTCATAAAATCCTGAAAATTTGAGACAGGCAGTGTTTACATTTTTTAACACGTATAAGAATACAATACGTACGTTTGTTTAACGTGATCATGAGAGGGTAAGTTGTTTAAACACCTATTAAAGCGTTCATTAGAGAACGAAATCAAAGCAGACCGGCGTGTAATTATAAAGTATTTACAGGTACTGGTGTAGAGGAGTGGAAACCAGTAATTCATCACATAGACAGCTCATTTGCTATTCATATTATTATATTTGAACGTAAGTTGAGTGAGCAGATTTAATACAATATGACGATAAATGTATCACATTTAGATAAAAAATCATTTAATCAACTTACAGGTCTACTAGGCAATAATACTGGAGGAATTTTCCAATTAAAGTTGCGGGGTAATTAGACCTCTTTCAATTAAAACCGCGCGCGGTTCGCATAAAAGCCGATAGTGACGTATGTATACCGGGCGTTCATCCTAGTCTTCGACGGAAAATTGGTTACAAATTCATTGGCAATTACATCACATGGAAGACCCATATTTTATCCACATCTTCGACTGCTGACCAAAGGGATCCAATCGTTTAGTTGGTCGATGAAGATTTCAGTTTGGTGAACTGATCCCATTACCTACTAATTTCTGGAACTTGAGATATAGATAAGATTTCATGAAGGATTAAATTTAAAGGGTCGAAAAGGGTATGCATAATGCAACCAGGTGTCAAATTCTTGACAGAATAGCTTCCTAGCTGAAACCAAAAATTGCCAACATATGTACGCACTTACAGACGGGAAAAATTTATTCTTTAAAGGTTGCTTAAAATGATCTAAAACGTCAACATTTGATGAAATTTCGCATTGTACCTAGCTCATGCTATGAAGAGAAAACCGTCAGCATTTTGTTTGCTTTTATTAGAGGGACCTACCATCCAAATTTCGTTAAAATTGCTCCATAAATAAGAAAGTTGGATGTTGCACATGCGCAACACTATTTTTTGCGCATGCATTTTGTTAGCTTTTATTAAAAGGACCTACCATCTAAATTTCGTTAAAATTGTTCCATAAATAAGAAAGTTGCATTTCTGCGCATGCGCAACACGATTTTTGCGCATGCATTTTGTTTGCTTTTATTAGAGGGACCTACCATCCAATTTTCGTTAAAATTGCTCCATAAATAAGAAAGTTGGATGTTGCACATGCGCAACTCAATTTTTTGCGCATGCATTTTGTTTTCTTTTATTAGGAGGACCTACCATCCAAATTTCGTTTTAATTGTTCCATAAATAAGAAAATTGCATTTCTGCGCATGCGCAACACGATTTTTGCGCATGAATTTTGTTTGCTTTTATTAAAGGGACTTACCATAGAAATTTCGTTTAAATTGCTTCAGAAACAAGATCGTTGCGTTTTGCACATATGCAACACAATTTTTTGACTTTGACAATTTTTTTCTCCGTTTTTTGATAATATAACCCGGCCCAATTTTTTGTAGGTTGTACACAGGAAAATAAGGTCTTCCAAATAATAGAATAAAAATTTTAGGTTGCTATTTGAAAAAAAAAGTTCGATGCCGTTACGGCGCTCCAAAATTTTTTTTCAAAAATCCGGCCCGTTATTTTTCTGTTCGGTATGCCTAAAACATATATACAAAATTTCAACAAAATCCGTCGAGCCGTTTTCTCAGAAATTTGCCAACAAACGTACGTACGTACATACGTACGTACGTACATACAGACGGAAAAAAATTTTATTCTTTAAAAGTTGCTTAAAATGGTCTAAAACGTCGACATTTGATGAAATTTTGAAATGTTCAAAAAACGGCTATCGCAATAGCTACCTAGCACATGTTAGGAAGCTAATAACATGTGAATTCCCTGGAAGCGGCAAGCCTGGAAGGCACTTGGTTTCCGGATGTGACTCATTATTATCACTCTGCAACGTGTATAGGTATCCATTGAATTTAATAAATGTCATTATCTATTAACGTCCAATTACTGCTGAAAAGAAGATGCGCAAATGAGGTGCTTGTTTGAGTCTTTTTCTCACTCTTCAGTAGTATATATATATATTTTTTCCTTCCTTTCCTGAACGCGGTCGGTGGTTCCGATTAATTTAACTGAATAAACAAAATGAGATGAAAAGGATAACGCGCGTCAAAAGGTTCAATACATACGGGGAGTTTAATGGAACTTAAATCCAAATGCACACAAACAAATATTCCATTTGTCCGCTTTGGATTGTTGGAAAATGACCTATTCCACCGCTCTGTTCGGTACTGGTGAATAAGGTAAAAAATGTGTAAAACTCCAATACATAGGTGAAGTTCTGCATTCACGTAAATGGAATTTTCTTTTACCTTCGGGTTATACGGTAACGAAATTAATTAGCGATGACAGCCATTCGCGTATAAATAACCTAATTGTAACCGCTAATTACTATTGCAAACATTTTGAATGTGTGCCAAAGTGAAACATCTAATATAAAATATTAAAAGGCTCTTTAGATAAAGTACGATATGCATTTACGAATTGGAACACTAAGGGGGGGGGGGGGGGAGAAGTTGCAATTGCACCCCTTACGGTTTTTTGCGAGTAGGAATTTCAGTTCTAAAATCAGAAGTGCTAAAACTGCCACTGCATTCTATTATATTTTGAACTGCAATTAATTACATACGCTCCATGTTAACTATTGTAGAGTAAATCAAAACAATGGTTGCGTACCGTGGTGGCGGTCTTGTTCTTAATCAATTTAAAAAATAATAGGTACTATCGTTTTCTCTGCCCGTCCGTCATTATGAGGGATGGAATAATATCTGTGGTGCAAGGACGTAGATATCTCCTTATTGTTCCACTATTGACTTGTGTAGTTCGCATTCAGTTATTTTCATGTGCTACAATCGACAGTGACCGTTAAAATGTTATGTGGGGAGGGGTTAACCCGTTAACTGATTTTAAAGGTAACGAAACTGCTTATTGAATTTAACCGAACACATGGAAAGAAACGGACGTTTGACGTTCTGTCTCTCTGGCGTCCGAATGTAAACTATAATTTTGGATGGTAGATTCTTATAATCTTTTTCTCCTCCTTTGATTCTCAACCCCCGGGGTTGGTTTGTGGCAGTCCATATATCTCTCGGTCCCCCATCAGTCTTTTAATCTCTCGTACTTCTGACAGCCCAGCTCCTGCGCGAGTTGTGTCACATAATCCGTCCTGGATTCGCAGTCCTTTCCAAGATGGTACCCAACAAACTGTTGTGTCTCAAAATGTGCCCTATCCAATTATTTTGAGCAGGGCTGATTCCATCCTCATTCTTCTCAACACTTCACGGTTCGTTAACCTGTCAATCCATCGTACAACGTATACAAAAAAAGATACAATCAAAAAACCACAATACGAATATCAGACTAAAATCCAATTAATTAAAATTTAGATACCCCAGTAATAAATGGGTTTCTGATTACGATATTGGTAGAAGAAAGAGTAATTAAATTAAAACATATGGCGTATCCTAAAAAGGAACCTGTTAACCATATAAGGAATCCTATGAAAATAACTTTACCTCAAAAAGATATAACAAAACTCCATTCACGTAAATAAATACGTTTAAATAAATATTGATACATTTAGCTTGTTGCCTTTTCAATATGAGATTTCCACATTTTCCGCAAAATAAGAAACTGCCATTTCAACGCCAAAAGAAATAGTGATATTCCTACAATCCCAATGGTACCAACTCTTTCTAACACACTAAAAGTGCATTCAGTCACAGTTACTCAAACTACATTTAACAAAACAACGAAACGGTACACTCTGTATTTTACTCTAACCTCTTTAAGCATCCAGAACAAAATATCCTACTTTACTGCAAACCCTTTTCTGCGTCTATAAATGCAACTTAAGTTTATCTTTCTACAGACTTTTTTCAGGTGCGAGTCTAAGAGTAAGAATGGCATATCGTGTTCTTCTTCTTCTAAAATCATACTGTTCTTCTGTTAGTACAGCTGTGATTTTAGGTTCTAATCTTCGGTAAATAATTAATGTTAAAATTGTTGAGGCGTGAGAGACCAAGCCAAGGGTGCGATATTGTCCATATTTCTTAGCCGAGTTCTTCACATTTCGTAAAATTTGGTGGTATGATTCCAGTTCTGTATATAGAGCTGATTGGTTGGTATTGTTTTATCACCCGCAGTCTGAATCAGTTCTGCGGGAACATTATCTCTTATCTTCAGTGCTAAATCAAATTTTTCTATTAAAATCACATCACCTATGTCTCGTCCAGACGATTCATTTTGCCTTTGTGAGTACTCTCCTCCGACAAACCGTTTTCGAGATATTCGCTCTTAAAGTTTTGACATTACCAATGAATATCTTCTAGACGCCCCTTTCGCTTTGTGTGAGGACTCTCCTCCAACAATCCGCTCTTGAAATGTAAGGAATAATAACCGATTACGATATGGGGCCGAGTCAGAGGCCTATGGTTGGTAGAAATTGATTCGTTTCATTGAGACTTTTCATTAGAGTACCATGAAGGATATAAACAGCCTCTTCTCTCCTAGCAAGGAGTAAGAAAGAAGGGTGGTAGTTGGTAGAAAACAGTTTCTTTTGTGGAGACCTTTCATTAGAATACCATGAAGGGCGCTTTTCAGTTTTAGTTTCAGCCTAGGTTTCACTCAAATGAGAGTTCTTGTGAACAAATTTACCAGAACCAATTACGCTGTATTGAATTCCCAAACTTCCGGATGGCGAATTTTGTATAAGCGAAAACAAGTTAGTTTTCTTCGAGCCCCCAGCCTTATGGACAGGTCGCTGGATACCATATTAAATATATTGTCTTTAATGTCATTATACAAACTTACTTCACTTAGCTCCAACTAGCCTTACAACGTGTTTCCCTTGATGCGTTACATGAAGGCATGAAATCCTTGAATCTAGAGTAAACTACTATTCCAGACATTAATTGTAATTATCATCCTCACTTTTCATGTGAAAAACGTCAAGTGAAGGGTTTAGTACACAATTAATGTTTTATTCTCATATTAAATATTCAGAGTACTACACTCTTCCTGTCGATATTAGCTGGATGAGAACCACTTCTAGTTTTTTTTTATTTAAATAAACACTACGATTACAAAAAAAATTGTTTCACTAACGATGACCACCTGTCGTGCTCTTACTACCGAATTAATTCATTACGGGATGAAACAAAGTGTATTCGAATAGCGAAAAGTCCTTCCACCAATATTCCACTAAAAATCACATTAATAATCAGCATTAATATGAAATATGTTTCTGGGAATCGTAAAAGTTTTAAATAGCAATTTAGTTTTATATCACAGCATTGTATTAATAAACTCAAAGGTTTAAGCTTACAACAAAGGTGCCGAGCGACTCTTCGCTTTAGTCGCAGCAATTAAATTTTTTTCTATTAAAATAAATACAACCTCTTTTCATTTACATATCGAAAGGACCTTTTTTTGGTCTTCAAATCAAATTTTGTATTCGTCAACCGGTTAACGAGCGTGTCCGCTTTTACAACGGGACCAAAAAACAATGGAGTCGATTATTATTGAAGGAAAGGCAATTTAAAAATCTTGAGTAAGTGCTAAATTTGTCGTATAATAACGGACCATAAAATCGGTATAACCACACACGGCGATTTAATGAAAAGGTCAAACATTGAAAATTTTAAATAGAAAATAATACAAAGTTTGACGTGCATGTGAATAATGTTCTTGCAAACGAGACCACTGCAATCATCTTCGTAGATTGTATACAAAGAATAGGTTTTTTATGTCCCTGAGTAGATATGGTGCTCATTAACGTGTATGTGCTAACAAGGTTCGGGATACTTAATCCAACAAGCAAGATGGGTGTTAAGTAGTTGGTACCAGAAGTTCATAATTAAATAATATACAATGACCCAAAGGATATCGACTTGATTCCTTTCAAATTAACGCATCAAGTAGCTCATGTGACTTCATTTACAGTGTAAATAATTTCGTCTTCCACATATCACCTTCTCAAATTCTATGGAGGTCATCTCTTCAGGTTTCATTAATTTATATTTTACATATTGGATTGGGTCCTACCTTACTTTTGAATGTTTGTTGTTAACTTCTGCTTCTTTTAACAGGGTTTTGCTTACGTAGGTACGTCAAGTTGGCCTTCGATCTTTCAAAATACTCGGCACCATGTACCACCTTTGGCTTTCATATTACACCCCCTTGCTTTAAGAGATAATCATCCTCGTGATGTATCTGAAACCTCAAACTTAACGTGCACGTTACCTATCAAACAACGATATTTTGCGTTATTTAGTATGGACAAAATAACGTATTTTACAGATAACCTGCACGTTAAGTTTAACGTTAATGGTACATCACAGGGCTGAATATGGTTCTCACAATAATCCGAAACATAAGTTCATAATTCTTGCGAGTTGCGAGGGTACAGGAAAGTACTACGAGGTATAGTGACTCAAAACCAGAAGGGTATACAATAAATAAAATACATTACAGTACATTGAAAGTACAAAGGTTGTGGAAAATGGAGGAGCAGCTTGATAAACGAGTTTGGGATTTGCCAATATATTGGAAATATACTCATCAGGTCCGAAAAATGTTATATTTACATCACTTTTGGTAACGTGAACACTTAAGTGTTTTTAGTGTGAGCACACCTAACGCCAAATGGTCCCAGCTTAATACGAGAGAGTGTGGCGAAACACATTATTTTAATGCATCAACTTTTGGACGTTAGAAACTTTTCATAATACTATTTTAAAACTACCTTGTCTAAGAAAAATAAAACTGAAGGAAGCGACACATATGTTTAATGTACGCGCAAATGTATAATCACACATTTGTCCTTTGGCAAAAAGTAAAAGCGTTAATATGCATTATTCAATGGGCTAACTTTAGCATATAAATAACTATCAAACGGCAATACATTTAATTTATTCTATGATTTCTGTTACAATACGTAAGAAAAACATAAAAATTTTATGATCATTCTATTGATTAATAAATTTTGATTACGCAAGCAGTTCTTAATCATTCAAACTAATTCAAATTGCTTGGAATTGCAATCATTTTTTGGATTGAACTATATAATTACAGATGGAAACCTCAATCCACCGCAACTGTCATGAGAAGGCGATCTCTTACCTGGCTTTTGAGTCCGGTTTCATTTTTAATAGATCGTTCGATTAAGAAGATAATGAAATGATTCGGTTTACGTTAGAAACAATTCTAATAAATCAAGCGAATGGGTATTGAAGAAAGTTATCATCACACCTTTATAAATTATGAAATTTTTCCCTCCGAGCTGTAAAAAGTGACACCCTATAGGGACCCTTGTTAATTAGTTTAAACCTGTGTATTTTTTAATGTATATACTTTAAAGAAATGTAATCAAACGTTTTACCTACGGCGAATTGTGTTCATTATAGATTAGTAGCGTTGCATCAAATGGTAAACAAAAATCTGCACGTGCCGCATTTCCACCATACATCCACTGTGGACAATATTATAAGGTTAGTGTTTTTAATTTAGAACGTGTCAACGATACCCATGATAGATGATTTGGTGTGGGCCGTCTATCGTCATAAAAAACGGAATTAATTGTTTCTGAGGTGTGTGTATGTGTGCTATAGTTGTTGTTCTGCGCTGGGATTCCGATTAATTTCGTTTTGTTTTATTGGAATTATTTAATGTGGGTGTTTTTATTTCTTTTTCGTACAACCGTGTAACATTTA
Organism: Photinus pyralis; assembly: GCF_008802855.1. Taxonomy (NCBI): domain Eukaryota; kingdom Metazoa; phylum Arthropoda; class Insecta; order Coleoptera; family Lampyridae; genus Photinus; species Photinus pyralis. Next base: position 20,851,537 of record NW_022170249.1, read on the forward strand.
AATAATAGCGATAGCGTTTAATAGAAACATTTCCGAACCCATTTTCTTTAAATTACTCTAAAAGCGAGGAAATTATACCTTTGTTATGCTTGTAACATTGTCGCTTATCACTAATTTAAAATTAATGTTACCGATATGCTTCTGACTAATTCATGAATTTATGTAAATACGCGATAATATGTGCCTCATTCAAGGATGAACAGCGTGGTTTAATTATATTACTTCAGGTGCGTTACCCATTAAATGGTGGTGGTAGTTTCCTCGTTTTTAATTGTCACTGATAAAACCGTTTTTATCGTTTTATATGTGCGACTTAACAACTATGCGGGCGGAAATCGTGTAATGCATCGTTGGCTCTAGGATTACAAATAGTATTTTTTAATATGTAGGTATGTGCAAGATACCAAACATGTATTATTTATTTATATTGATTCTAACTTAATTATTTCAATATATAATATATAAGGTACATGAGTCCTTTGATAATTTATATATCGGTAGACATTACCGATATATAAATTATCAAATGGCTCATGTACCTACTCCTATGGAACTTTTTGGTTACGATAAGAAATTGTCCCTCCCCAACAGCAACTGCGTCTAAGTATTTACATTTGGTACCTATCTATTATATTTCTGACACTTTAGTGCACTGTAAGGAAACGTAAGATGCAAGGGAACAAAAGAAACGCTACTATTTATGGTATGGTCCTGTCAACGTGGTGGGAATTGATCATAACGACTTCTGATGCTTTTGTTCTTTATTTACATGCTTTACCATAAAATTGATCGCAGAACCACTAATTGTTACTTAGTCGATTCTGCTTTAATAATCGACGCTGAAGCTTGAAAGTCAGGCCACTGATTCTGTTTTAGGAAATAGTATATTACGTAACGAGTGTTGAAAGCGATACTTTTCACACGAGTGTGAAAAGTGGCTTTCAAACGAGTCATGTACACTATTTTTCCTACGACTCTCCATACAACCAAAAATCTACTTACATAATGAAACAAAAGTTATTTTATTTCGAACCAACTACTAAAACTATCTAAAAATACGAAATAGATTCAATTTCTCTTTAACGAACTATTGTTTTAATTACTTTAGCAAAGAGGTACCTGTCGTTTGGAGCTTCTGCAAGAAATTTACTAATATTATTAGACGTACGCTACTTTTCATACCTCAGCCGCAATTTAGTTGATAGTAATTCGAGTGTAGTGGATTTTGCCTCTTCCCTGATGTTGGGTGGAGTACACTCTACATCCATGGAAGAATCACTTTTCGCCATTAAAATTAAGTAAGGAATTAAACGCGTAGCACAAGGGAATAAACTCAAGAATAAACTAATCGCAATTTTAGAGTTTGACGTATGCTTACTACGTTGATGTTACAAGAAGATTAGACTACTACGAAAACAAAACGTAACATGCGATTTGCTTTCTAATATATGGTAGATCTTATGAGAAAGCAAATCACACGGGTGCGTTTTGTTTTCCGTTACATTTTGCCATAAGTGAGCGAAATTGTCAATTTTCAAGTAAACATAATTGTACGACATATGTCATTTTCAATGAAAGTCGTAGGAAAATACTTTCTTCGTTGCCGTTGTATTAATAAAAGGAATTGAGAAAAGCGTAACGCACAGTTCCCCATTGGGTCTTTACTAGAAATAGTGTGGATCTTCCACCCAGTAAAGCCCTTCTCCTCCCAATTCCTGATCCAAACTAGGAGTCAGCTAGAATCGCGAAGTATGCTTCCTCTATTTTTATATATTATTCACATGTGTTCCGCCTATCTTCACTCTCTAACATTATCCCAATTATATTGCTGTGTTTATTTCATCCAGCAGGATGAAATCTTCGGAAATTCTAATTAAGATGGACAAAAGCGGTCTCCTTTTTGTATAATTAATTTTCGAAATTAAATTTTATTAATTTGTCGTTGGTCTATGTGACGGCATTGAGATTATTATGTCATACGGGAAAGCGATCAAGGTTGTTTTTGTTTACATTTTATTTTATTTAAACGTAGAAAATTGTTGGGTCTTTATCTGTTATCAAATGTGAATTTTTAAGTTAATAGATAGGTAGATGTGATTTATCGCAAGAGAGATGAAATTTTATTTTTCCTAGAATTTAAGTTTGAATTTATCTCTTAATGTTTGCGAACAAATTGATTTAGAAAAATTACCCACTTCTATTTTCTTGGCCTAATAACGTTCGTTAATAGGATAGTTTTGATTCTCTCTTTGTTGTCAACTTTGTATGTTGTAATTTTTATTATCGGAAGAAGGGTTTCGCCGTAAATAAGACGTTAACAAGCAAAGCGTCGCTTTTTGCCACAGTCAACGCAGAACTAAGTTTCTTGGAAAATTTAAATCAGATTTTTGCTATGTTCAGCACCGTACGGTTCGTTGAAGATTTTTTTCCCTTCTTGCGAGTTCCATTGGTTGATTATTTGTTTTGAAGCCACCGCCAGTATCGAAAACCTTTTTACTTGTTCTTATAATTAAAGAAAAACCAGAAAGTTCCGAAAACTTACGAAGATATGCCAGAAAAACCGAAACTTGCTGACTCAAGTCGGCGTCGACCACACCTTAGTGACGCACTTTACTGAAGGTCCAAACTTCCAAAACTGCCGCAACACAAACCTGCCGCAACTCGGCTTGCCACTCCGTAAAACGGAAACTCCACCAACTTCCAAAACTGGCTGGCCTCTACACAATCCAAACTACTGCGGTAACTCGCCGAAGCGAAAACAAACAAACTTCACTCAACTCAAAAACTGCCCTAACTGGCAACAAACTGACGATAAAAACTTCAAAACTCCCAAAACAAAACTTCAAACTTCAACAAAATGCTGATTTCAATCTCAAACAAACGTAGTTCTGCGTTAACTATGGCAAAAAGCGATTTAAATTTCAAACAAACGTAATTCTGCGTTAACTGTGGCAAAAAGCCCTTCCTCTTCTCAGTCCGTTCTATTTAAGGTGGAAACCCTTCTTCCAAAATTACAAATTAAAACAGCCAATGATAAGCAGTTGACAACAGAAAATTTCCCCACTAACGTAAGTTAAGCTAGAGGTAGAAATTATTTTTAGAATCAATTTTTAACCGACATTAAGAGATAAAACAAAGCTTAAAATGCTAGGAAAAATAGAATTTTCTATCTTTTAAATACAATGAAATGGCGATAAATAACGTCCACCTGTCAATTAAATTAAGCGTTTACAATGATAACAGAATAAAAGAGATATAAAATTCTCAGAAATCTAAGTTAAATAAAATCAAAAATGAGATTAAAATGTAAACAATACAAACCTTGACCTCTTTTTCGTAACAATAATTTCTGTTGATGTACTTAACGAACGATACAAAACAAAAATTTAGGTTAAGAAAATAATTACATTGAAACCGCCCTTCTCCATTCTAGTTAAGAATCCCAAAATTTCGTCCTGCCAGACAAAATAACACAGCAATATACGGGCCCACTCTATACGGCACAGGAAATTAATCAATGACTGCAATTACACCACCGTTAGTCTTACCAACTGTGACAGTGACACCATAGAATTCCGTGTGCATTACCGGTGTAGGGGCATATCGTTGGGTCGTAACACCAAAACTGCATACTGTTTTTTACTGGTGGATATCCGCAAATGCTTCCTTCTATTCGACGATTTCACTATAGGATTTTAAATTGGCATTGCTTTTTCTCAAAACATCGCATAAACGGTCAGCTAGCTCAAGGATGTGTTGTTAGTTCGTAGGGCATAAAAATCTTCCGAGCTTCCTCGTAACTTACCATAAGATTGAGCGCCACCCGAAACTGGGAACTAAGCATAAAATACAATGATTGCAATTTCCCTCAACAAAATAATTCTCAAGGATTCGTCAGTTATTACCAAACGACTTACTACACAATTACACTTGATATCCCTTTTATTATTAGGAAATAAATACGGGAAAAATTAAAAGTTAAATCGGCTCAAGCTTCAAATGGCAAAATCCTGAAGAGAACACACTAGATAACTAGATGGTTAAGGGAAATTGACCGTACCGTACGTATGCATCCACTATGAATTCAATTTATAGCCTCCAAGATGAGAGAAAAGTGTATCTCGATCGAAAACTAATTTGAGATTACACAAAATTCGGTTAATCACCATATAATACAGTCAGTACGGGATAAATAAGGCATTTTCCCTACAAAAGGTGGTGGTAGTAATTTTTTAATATGTTGTTGAGGTATGGGCCTTGAAACAAAGACCATGTTTTCGATCTTAGGGGAAGACCACTCACGCTACCATCTTGGATGAAAAGTACAACAAATTGGTTTTTTTCAAAATAGCTCCCCAGCGGTTCATTTTACGAAAAAAATCCTAATTTTTGTGATTTTTCGATTGTTTCTCGCTATCTCTGACATACCTATAACAATTTTGTAAATTTATTTTTCTCGCTACATCCAAATGATCTGAATCTGCATGAGAACTGCTGAAATTACCAAGCGAAATAGTGGTATATTTTAAAAAATTCCAAGTGGAGGTACCAGATACGAATAAGAGAACCAAATGAACTCCTCTGTTTCGAACGTGTGGTCAAGGTAGCAGAAATTGAAGCGTTGCGTTGAAAATCCCGGCAAATTTTAAAAATGATCTTTTGTTGTGGTTCCAAATTCCGTGTTTCTGGATCGTGTGTATAAGTCCGACCTGTGTAGTCAGAAAACATCCACCTGCTGTTTCTTAACCAAGGAAGTACAATTTTGTCTTATAAACAATGAGTCCACTTCTTAAACAATTTGGATATAGGTGTATTCACGCCCTCTCCACATTAGACACTGAATTTCCGTTTGGCCAAAAATAAATGTAATCTTAAGTATACAAATTGAATTATTAGTGAGCGATTTATATAAATTAACGCTAAACTTTTAATTATGTTGTAAATGCGTCAAGGAAGTTAAAGGGGATTCCATTACAGTATTTTCAGTAAATTCTCTTACTTTATGCTGTCAATTCAAGGCAGTTCACCATTGCCAATGTCAATTCGATTAACACATTATATATATATCACGAAGTCGAAAAATCGTTAATTACATTAAAATTTGAGGCAAATCCAAGCACCGCCCTTCCAAATGCCAATGATCTCTCTGCCAACAATATATGATCAATTACAATGTTTGGCAAAGCTCAAAAGGAATAATTAGTAGGTAGTCAGTTCTCTAATTAGGCCATTGTCTCCATTCTATGAACTTCCAAAATTAATTTACAGCGGCGCAGAGAGAGAGGAAGGCGCGAAGCTTCTTCGTCTGTAAGTAAGCAGTCAAGTCCGAAATAATATATCTTCTACAATCTATAAAAACAGGTGTAGTACATTCTTTAAACTGAAATAATGAAAATACGTTAAAAATAATACTTTACGATCCGTTAACTATAAGATGAATCTCCTCTCTCGCCGTAGGAATACCAAGTTTTATTGTGCCAATACATCACATAAATTGATCGTTTCCTCGGTCATAACGCGCATTTGAATGCTGTGTGGCATCTTAAGATAGTTATATTTGATCTTAAATATTGTTAAAAAAATTTGTCAAATAAAATATGCATAACTCATAAAATAAATAGGCAATGACACGCATTCTTCGCATTTTAATAGTGAAGTAAATTCGATTAAAGTAGGAGGAATGTTAACCGGGCAGGTAATTTCTCTCGCCCGATTATCTTAAAATCTAATCTAACAAGAATAATAAATTTACTAATGGTAATATACGACTTTGTAAATTCTATTAGGTAATATAATAAACTAAGCAAGTTAATTACCGTTTATAATGATATTAAAATATATTCGGCGATGACATTTTCGATAAGGTTTTAGTAATTATTAACCTCTTATTCAATCTATTGAGGTACGATAACAATCATCAACAAGGATCAGATCACTTGACTTTTAACAATGGAGATGTGTAACCTCGTGTTTACGTAAAAAGATAAAAGGGCACCCTCAAGGTGCGAGAGTGTGGACCCCAACTACGCCAGACCCCTACGTTCAACAATAGGTTACTATTCAATACGATGTTTACATGCATTGTCACTTTACAATAACATAATATGATGGCATAATACCGTAACATGCCGGTAGTTCTTTTATAATTGGCCTGATTATTACGCCTCGTCACCTTTCCAAACGATTCTGCGGTTATTATATATACGAAAAACTTGTACGTTTATATTATATTTAAAGCCGAATATGGGGAAATATCGGTTAATAAGCGCATTTCTGTTGCGATCCATTTGTTTCTCATGAAGATTAACGATTTTATTTACATTATTTTATAGGGGTTCGCCAAAGGGCAATGAGTCGTTTAACATAAATGACATGAAATTATTATAATTGAAGGGAAACCAAATTGACGATTTTTACAACTTTACGTTTGTAACTGTTTGACGGTTTCGTCAAATTCCCACTCCCTTCTCTTTTGGGGAAGTAGTTTAAATGTAGTAAGGGAGTAACAAAATAACTGACATTTCTTAACCGTTGTTCACTGTAAAATTTTCCTCATAAGATTCTGGTGGTTTTGGGGACATTAAATTGGCGCTTTGTTGCTTATTAATTATTATTCGTACTGCTTTGTAAAAATCATTTACGATTCATTCATCTACTGTTCTTGCTTTGGATTTATAACTTTACTTGACTGTCTAAATTGTTTGATCGAAATCCATCAAACTTTGGGGGATACGCTGATGATTTTTATACAGGGTGAGATTTTTTTCATTTTCACTATGGGAATCTCGTAAACAAGATATACAAAGTCGCGTATGGAAAAGTTAAGTAAAATTATATGTCGATAAATTTCTCCTTTCAAAGTTTTCTTGTATCTCGATCTAAAAATAGCGAAGATATGACCAAAAAAAGACTTCGTCATTAGTAGAGCCATAAGAAACTTGAAAAGGGAAAATCAGCATAAAATTTTGCATTACTTTGCTAAAAATTAAAAAAAACCACCCTGTATACACAAACTTACCACAAGACATAACAAAATCGCCCAGTGCAATTTTAAAAAAAATGTTATTCATACGACTTTCAGAAACGGAATAATTTATGTTTCAGCGATAGGCTTGTTTCAGTTGACCAAGTTTTATACCAACAAAACGGTCCTGTGACCTGTAGTAATAAACAATCTACAATTAACTTAAATAAGAATATCTAAACATTTTTAGGTAAATATCTATAAATATTTCTGATGATTCAACACCTTTTGGTAAATCAATTGAATTTGTATAGTGGGAAATTTATATGGGGTGTAACAAACTTCTTAAGAGCGATATATTATTGACATATTTTATATATTCTTCACCAAAAATTGTCTTGAAACCTTCATTTTCCCGCCTACTTTCTGTCAGGAAATTTTGGTTTCCATGACAGAGGCAGTACAGACTACGTTTCCTGGCGCTTGTCACTTTACTGGCCGCACCTGTCACTTTACCGGCCGCACCGTCACTTTACCGGCCGGTGTGACATTGCTAAATGTCTATAATGACTACTGTCATCATTGACAGATTGACATTAATCATTAAAAATTGAAATGTTAAAATACGATTTCGGGTAAAATTTAATACTCGGAAATTAAAGTACTCGGCCCCAAAGGGGCCTCGTATTTCAATAATTCCTCGCCAGCAATGTGACATTTTCCTGACTTTTATAATAATATTAATAATAATTTATTGTCCAAACAGACTATCTAGTCTAAATACAGGACAAACTTAAATATTGTTCAATAAAAGCCGCGCAGAAATATAGAAAAATTAACAGAAATTGAACAAAAATAATTATAATGATAGATTTATAACTGAAGTGAAAGAAAATTGTTAACAGAGTTATACAATAAACAAAATAAAGTCATTACAATATTGGTGAATAAGAGAAATTGTATTAGTGCAATGGCAAAATCAAAAAAAAAGACAAAAATTATTGGATCATACTTATAAGGAATTTTAAATTAGTGTTAAAAATATCAACAGTATCGCATACTGAGTTATAATTATGACACATGCGATAAATTGGCGCATTTGGGAAGAGATTTGTCCTGCAATAGGGTAATTTAAAAGTTAGGAAATGCCTGGAGGAAGAACGAGTCACAGAGAAATTTAAATAATTGTGTAATGTGACACAATCAATTTCATTCCATAATAATTTGTACAAGAACGACACACTTATTCTTTTACGTCTGCTACTTAAGGGTAAAAGGTTGAATCTCTCTAGCAGTAGATTTTGTGGGTAGCCTCTTGTAGGGTAGTATCCATCACAGCGAAATGCTAGGTATTTTAAAAGACGACGTTGTATACTTTCTAGGTATTCTTCGTGTTTTTTAAATGCTGGATTCCATACTAGTACCTACACCATATTCAAGCTTGCTTCGTACAAATGTAGAAAAAAGTAGTACAACAGTTGACAAATTTGCAAAATCTGAACCAATGTGTATAATAAAACCTAAGGCTTTAAAAGATTGCCTAACAATTGTATCAATGTGTAAGCTAAATGTTAGCATGTAATCGAACAGAACCCCTAAATCTTTTGTTTGCGTGTCTCTTTTTAAGGGTGTATTTTGAATTTGATAATTGCATCGGATTAATCCACGCTTGCGTGAAAAAGTGACCACCTTGCATTTATCAATGTTCAGATACAACCTGTTTGCGTTACACCAATTATAAACACTTTCCAAATCGCTTTGAAGGCTCTCACAATCCTTGTGGCTTGTGATTCTAGTGAAAATTTTTAAGTCATCCGCGAACAATAATCTCTGAGATGAAATTACGGAGGGTAAATTGTTAATGAATATTAAAAAGAGAAAGGGACCAAGAGTTGACCCTTGCGGCACTCCTGATGTAGGAATAAATGATTGTGAGTTATGCCCGTTATAGGAAACAAATTGACGTCGGTTAGTTAGATATGATTTCATTAAATGAACAATATATCTAATATAATACTGAAACCATATTCAACAAGCTTGTTTAAAATAATATTATGATCAATTTTATGGAAGGCTTTGCTGAAATCTGTGTAAATAACATCAACTTGCTGTCTATTATCTAGTACTTCTGAACAATATTGCACAAAGCAAGTCAAATTTGTAACAGTTGATCTATTGGGAACGAAACCATGTTGGTAACTAGACAACTGCGTGTTAAATTGTTGATAAAGTTTTTTGTATAGTACTGTTTCAAAAACTTTGGAGAAGTTGCATAAAATAGATATGGGGCGATAATTTTCAACTTTAGATGCCAAACCTGTTTTTAATATCGGGCACATCTTAGCAACTTTCCAAACAGCTGGAAAAGTCCATTGTTTTAAAGATAAGTTAAGCAAAATTGTTAAAGGATATGTTAGAATACAAGAGCAATCTTTAATTAAAAAGGCAGGTATTTGATCAGTTCCGGCGGTCGGTTTGTTTTTTAAGCCTTTTATGCCTTCAATGACTTCCTGCTCAGAGACAGAATTAATATGAATATGAGGGCTGTTGATGTAAACAATATTAATTTTGGCACAGGGGCCTCCTTTTTCATATACACCTGCAAAATATGAACCGAAAATATCAACAATATTTTGTTTTTTTAGGTAAATAACTATTGCCCATTTTCCGTGTGCTTGTACTTGATTATTTAATTTGCTTTGACAAGGGTGATTAATTCTTGAATTTAACGTTGTGTTACGGTCAACCGTCTAACGCAACAGTTAATTAGATTAATTCGAATTTACTCGCTAGCCTCGTTCTTATAGATATGCTTTACTGGAGTATGGCATTTTATGTCAAAAAAATAATTCATAATTAAATTTACAGGTTTTTAACGCATTTTCCAAAAGGAAAATAAACGCTATTGCGCGCACTTTGTCCGTCTGTAGCTCTACTGGTCTTCCAGTTTAAGCTTTTTCGTTGTGGTTTCTTTCTTATACTGTGTAGTACAGCCCAGAGACCAGAACGACAAAAGCTTATTTGGCTTGGTCACTTTCTTCTCGAGTTATTACTGATTCTGTGCGGGGAAAATGCGCGTTTTGTTCGGTCGCGAGTGACCACGTTTTTAACTTGTTTTAATTTAATTTTCTTTACAAGTCGCTTTTTAACTTCGAGGATATCAGCGCCATATCAGGGTATCTATAACTCTCGCCAGGAAAGATTGCCGGTCACAGTACACCTTGTGTCGATTTACAATCTATGTTTTTCTTAAGATGCGAGTGACTTCCCGAATAGGATCGTGCCAATGTTGAACGAAAAGTCTTTCACACGATACTACACCGGAAGTCGCTCACACGTTTAGAAAAACATAGATTGTAGACCGGGATCAAGTGTTCTATGACCGGCAATCTTTCCTGGCGACAGGTTTATTTATTTATTTATTGCCCTACAGGTTTATCTCCCAATTACAGGACAAAGTAACAATAGTAAAGTAAAGTAGTGTACAGTGTAATCTATACTTAAACAAAAAAAGAAAAAAGTTCCAAATTAATAAAATAGATCCTAACATACATAAAGAAAATAACAAAACAGAGGGACATAGTTATTACATTAATTACAGAATAAATTTGAGGCTATCATCGCGTGTATGTCACACATCTGGCAAAATGAAGTTTATCTAACAAACAAAAACATATTTGGCAAAGGAGAACATAGTCAACATAAAAAGGTTAAATTAATTGGCACATTGATATGCTTTTGGGAAAAGCTATCATTATCACTTTTCTGCATTCGGCGGAGCATTAAAATCTCCTCGAGGTCCTTTTCAGTAGTGGTTTGCTATTTAGGAGATACATACTGCATATAGTGGGCTGATTGTACTCTTAGGGCCGCGGCTTCATTAGAGCGGTTTGCAACTACGATAAATATTCTTGAAATATACAGAATGATTAGATTAGCATTTCGAAAATGCTCAATTAAACTAAAAGATTCTTATATTACCGCTATTACAAAGTTACAAATCTAAAATTTTACATGTGAACCTGCAAGAGATATTAGAAAATTTGAAATTTAGATTTTATGAGTAATACTTTAGTTATCCGGAAAATTATGTATAAAAAATAATGGAACTTGAAAATAATCCCGTGACTTATTAAACAAACATCTTTATCGTGCAATTACATGCTCCAAATGCACATTTATTCATAGGTTACCCAGGTATGTTATTGATTATTATTTGCACTTTATGAAGGAAAGCAAACACGTTTTGTCTTGATCTTAATAAACTCGGACTTTAACTAATGAGCCTTTTAAACTAATCCAAACATCCTGAATGCGAAAGCAATTACGATTTTTCTCCTCCGCGATGCGAACAATTTAAAAGCAGCGTTTTACATGTTATGAAAGAATGCAATTCATAAATTTGTTATTGTAGCAATCGAGTGCACCAAATGCTTTTGTAGTTTGCTCGAGGCCTGATAAAGTAACTTGTAAGGATAGATGGCTACAACCGACAGATTAGTTAAGCAGGGTTATTAATGACTATGTTTAACCTTAGCAACCCCACCTCGCAACAATGGCCGAAGTTTTTTTAACGCTAAAATATATACGAGCCCAACTGGTCGCCATACATTACCTCATTGCAATAATTTCGCACCAAACTGCATTCGTTTATCGCAACCTAATGGCACACCATACGGTAAATGCGCTCATCATCATCAAGTGGATAATATTAATTACCGCCCAGCCCAAACAAAAACTACTACTAATCGAGTAGGCGTGGGGATATTTTATTAATTTTTCATTTTTGAAAGTTAAATTAAAGGTGCTGAATGAAGACCAGTCGAAAGTTTTATGCCTCATACCAAATTATTGTTATACTAATTTAACTTCATTTATAGAGGTATAGGACACAGCTTTCTCATACTTTATTCTCTTTTCAGTTATACGAAATTAATGACGACCCAAAAAGGAAAGAGTTCCTCGATGATCTCTTCTCATTTATGCAAAAACGAGGTGAGTACATTTACGATTGTTCTATTTTATACTTAATTACGTTACACGATTACAGTTTTTTGCTTCTTATTTACTAGCAACGATATCTAAACAGCAGAACTTTTTCAACCATCAATTTTTTCACTAAAATGTATACATGACACAATAAATGAGGTTTCATTCTACCGCAAGAAAAGCTGCTATAAACCTTGCCGTTCAATTACTATTAAAAGCGTTCCCAATAATTTGGTACATCTTTTATACCAAACATGAGCTTTTCCACTACAACTTCCCCATGAAGGAAGCCCTAATTATATGCTCAAAAAACGGTATCGAACGTATCAAAATTTTTACGCTGAATTCTCTTATCTCAGAAAACATTTTTCTACGAAAAACACTGAGTTGTTGCCTATTACAACGCATTTATATCGCTAATAAATTAAATCATCTTTTTAAGAAAAGTGATAAAAGTGCCCGTAAATTAAATCAGAAGTGTCACTTAAACGATAATATAACAAAGCAAAATTGATAACAAAAGAACCGATAAATTGACCTACATTTAACAATTTTAGGAATTAATCTTTAAAAGAAAAAACAATCCACTTGGATACAACTAGAAACGAAATAATCGTTTTGTATTTAAACGTAAAGAACCCAACAGAATAATTAAATAATTTAAGAAGAAAAATTTCACTAACAGTTAATGACTCGTCAGTAATTCAAGCGTCAACGTCCACATTAACATTGTTTACATAGCAATGTATTGTGCAGATGGTCGTTACGTAGAGAAAAATTTTTTGGAAGCTTGTACGATATAGTTCGGACGTTGAAAATTAAAGAAAAGCGTCCTGGCACATGTTGCGACAGTTCGCCATCATGTGGTGAAATTACTGAATTTCCATTAAATTCAATTTAAGTTTGGATTACCTTTAAGTTTGGGTTACATTTTTGAAGGTTGTACTATGGAGAAAATTAAAAAACGTCATTTTTTTAAATTGACTTACTGTCGAAACATGTAGCAACTAATGGTGGGTTTATACAATATTATCATTAGTTCACTATCAAAAATCATTAAGAAATAGCCAATAGAAACAAAGGTTTATTGTGCGTTGCTAACCAACAAAACCATCCTAAGCTTAGTGCACTAATGGTAATGATTGTATAAACCCACCATAACACAACTCTTTAATTTTTTTAAGTAAGTATTAAACGAGTACGGGGGAGGTTTAGACTCTTTTTACTTTTCAATTTAATTCAACTCCATTTGGAGTATGTATCAGAATGGACCTAATCAACTGCAATTTCTCCAAATATCTTCTTTACTAATATCATGTTGAATGCGACTTCGGTCTTAAAATTATCGCAAAAATAATAACAATTAATTGAATTTTCGAAGTCGTACCAAAAAAAAAGGATTAAACATAATTATTACAATCACGCCAGCCCGTAATAATATTTCTAAAAACGGTAATAATATCCTTCAGTTTAATAGTAAGCTAATAACGCCAACAATAAATTATATGCGGTGCATTGGCAGACACCAACTGGTATAAAAATATCTAGACGGAAAATTGTCCTAATTATATCGTGACCCAAAGGAATCGTGCCGTTATTAAAATTATTAAAATACTAGTAATGTAATATTATTCGAGTTGTTTGCATTTCTCAGAAAAACAGGATCGCGCCCGAACTGCAACTGTTTACAATGCATGGGCGTGCATTTACTGACGGCATATTCGATTTAATTCGACATATGGATAGCTTCAAAGGGATGCGCCGGTAAATGGCATTTAATAGTACGTAACACTTACTGTTGGGTATAGACAAGTCGTAAACAATAAATATAATGAAAGGTTAATTGCGAAAACCAACTGTACGCCACTGAAATATGCATTGTGCAGATTTGCACGCGAAGTTTTCAAACACGATACCTTCACCTCTTGAAGGTGTTTATATTTGAAAAGCTTAAAAATTGAAGAGGACAGTTTACAGAAGACTATTGATACGAAAATCTCGGGATGGATTGAGAAATGAGGCCTAATGTCATGTTACACGCTCCTCATCTAGAAAAATTACTAGAATTAAACTTTTACCCGGTCATTATTAGATGATTATCGCATTACCTTTAAAAAAAGGTACAGGGCTACTGTTTAATTCAGTAAAATCATCTACATCACAGTGACTAGCAGTAAACATGGTGATTAAGCAGAAGTGGATGCGAGCGAGAGAGAGCCTAATTTAATTATAAGCAGGGTGAGGTAGTTTGAGGGTTGTTAATGCCAACATGCCCAATTTTAAACCGGATACAATAGAGACTAATAAATTATAAACAAACTTTCATTTGAATAGTTTGGGACAACAAAAAATGACATTTGGAAATTGATTTTGCCATCCGTACTTAAAGTAAGTCGAATGTGGGCAGTTGACCTTCGTTTTTGTGACACTATTTATCTTAAGGATTTATTCGGAAATCGACATTTCGAAGAAAATATCCTTAACAGCCCTTTTCACCGTGGGGGGCGCAATGACGTCACGTGCTTTTAAAGCTTGTATTCATCGGAAATTACACATTTTATGGTATTCTATTCTACTTGGAATCGGGGTAGGTAATAATTTTTGAGATTATCTTTAAAAGGACGGAAACAATGTAAAATTTGTTGACAGATTTTCTAAAAGGGTATATTGAGACATTCATGCTTCGATAATTCGCCGTTTTGTTTTCTAGAAGGCGATTGTGAAGTAAAAGTTAATCTTCGTAATTTTGCGTTAACAAATTCTCGAGCTGATTTACGAGACATTTTGTTCTATACTTATGCCAAAATCCAAACTGCAATTTGAAAATTCTGAATGCAATAATAAATTATAAGTAGGTTGATATCTGTCACTAAACGAATTACTGAAATTGTCTTCAATTGCAATACGTATGGTAGGTTTCCATGACAAAACAGGTGACAGAAGTTTTTTGAAGCATTCGACTTTTTTTATCTTCGTACACTGTAGCTTTAAGGCCAGCGTTCACTTACGCGCCAAGGAGCGCGGTGTGGCGTATGAAATCATAAGCGAAAAAAGCGCTTCATCGCGCCTCGCGTAAGTGAGCGTCGGCTTTTAGGACAATTTTCTTTTAATTGCATTATGGCAGCAATTTGTTCACTTTTGAAAATAAATAGGTGTTTCACTAAAACTAAAAATTTGGTTCCCACTATACCAAAACTACGTCCACGAAATTGAGCGCGTCCAACGCTTTTAAAATACCTATGCTACCGAGAAGATGGATGTTATCCCCCAAGAGGTTTCTCTCAGTCGACTATGTGTGCGCGGTTTGAACTTCTACCTCTTAGTACCAGAAGAAAGCGGTATGTGTTACCTTTCTCTACAAACTTTTGTCCAATGTTATCGATTGCCCCTCTTTACTAAACAAAATCAGGTTCCGCGTTCCAAGATTGTCGTCAAGATGCACAGCAACATTCAACCCGTTTAGATGCAGAACTGCTGCGTTACAGAGACCACCAGTTCATTTAGTGTGCTCACTAGTGAACGAATTACCTTCCACCACGGATATATTCAATATTACTTTAAACGAACTGTTACAATTCGTTGAATGAAATTTAGTTGTATCAGAGTTGAATTTTTAGATTTTTTGTTTTTTTTTGGTTTTTTTTCTTGAATAGTTAACGGATCGCAATAACTTTAAGATTTCTTTTTTAGATATTGTCGTGTTGTAGAGTACTTACTTGTTTGGACAATAAATATTATTATTATTATTATTAAAACAGGATAAAATATTAATTGATTTTAGGATCAACTAAGTAATTCTTATGGTCATAGTTATACATTTTGAACAAATTTTCGAAACTTAATTGTGACTAATCGCAAATAGATAGGAGAATGGAATGAAGTAGTTTCGCTATGTTGTTGTTTTCTCTCTTTAATTTTCTAAAAATTTGTTCAAAATTCTATAAAAAAATCTTTACGTGTCCTGTAACGGCTTAGTTACATTTACAGGCATTGAAGACCTCACATGCATAAAATAATTTTTAATCTACGGCACTGGTAAAAATTGTACTGTAACAATTAATTTTTTGTCATGAAATTTTATACCCACGGCTGGCTCAGTAATAAATAAACTTCTAATTACCTATTCTTACCTTGCGGAAAGTTACTTCTTTATTTCCCCTTATAATCTGGAAATCAAAACTGATGCTCTGGTTTGATCACTCAAATAAATACTCATGTAAAGTGTATGGTAGAACGCCTTGTGTAGTACAAATGGACCTTTTGTATCGGCTCACGCCTGGCAAATTTGACAATAGTATTTATTCTGATATTGCAATTAATCGTTTTTAAACTTTTTACCGGTTGCCGTTTAATCCAAAGTGTTATTATCGTCCCCGTATAAACAACGGGGGCACAAATTTAGTTATTAAACTGTTTTTAACGCGTTTTAAAAAAAAGCGCTTATTTATTCAGTGTGGCTGTTCGATCGGCCCGTCCGTCGGTCGGATGCAAAGGTTTTTCTATATATATATCTCGAAGGAATCATTGTAGAATGCTAGGGTTTGAAGCATTAGCTTTTGGGCATGCAGACTATATTTCAGCGCTAATAACACCTCGATCCGTCGAACAAAACGCACTTAAGTTACCCGACGCATCGAGTACTTGCCAACTTGTTTTTTAATTGTAACTAACCACTCCCTGTACTTTTAACCCCAATGCTTTCGTGGTAAAATTTATTTAAGGGTTGGTTCTCCTTTAAATGTGACAGACGGTCTTTAAATGTTTGTGCCTAAAGATAAATAAAGCATAAAAACTTTGCATTGAGGTACCAATTTGTGTCAAACCTACTTTATTTTGGTTAAAAAATACGCGCACAATTTTTACTGTTATTTCATACTTAATTGTTACACCCAGTACAACAATATCCCATGTGCGTCTTTCTGACTTTAAATAATTCTGGCTTCTGCCTATACTTTTTTATCGCATTTTGCAAAAGGAAAATGAACGCTATTGTCCGCACTTTGTCCGTCTGTCTGTCCGTCTGCGCTACTAGTCCTTCAGCTTAAGCTTTTTCGTTGTGGTTTCTTTCTTATACGATATACAGCCCCGAGACCAGAACGACACTTGCGGAGAAAATGTGCTTTCGTCGGTCCAGAGTGACTACGTTTGTAGTAATTGTAGCCAGATCTCAAAAGGGTTCTAAAAATTCGACAATCATGTCATGTCAACTACCAACTAAGACAAAACGCTTGTGAAAAATGTCCTTTTCTCAAAGGGCTATCAACCCCATCTACAAACAGTGTTGACTAATTCGTAATATTGTTCTTATTATAATTCTTATCCACGGAACAATTATGCCAGTGGGCCAGTATAGGAGAAGGTGGGGGATGGAATACAAATGTGGAGATGTTTCGGTTGATTCCAGGAATCAAGGTAATGTAAAGAAGCAATAAAATTCGAGTTGGAGTACTAATTGAACACTTAATTATCACTTAATTAAATACGCTACCTGAACATGATTACTATCTTAAACTCCAAAAATGCAGAAGTTCCAATTAGAGTACTAAATAGGCACTTGTCTGGTTTATGGACACACTTTTAACCTAGAAATGTGATTTTTGCGGAATCTTGAGTATTATCAATTTTGAAGGGAGCTTTTTATGATCTTTAAAGTCCTTCAAAATAAGCAAAAGCACAAATAGAGCACAATTTAAACGCTAAAATGTTTTTTTTTAAATTTTAATGCCGGTTATTACGAAAAATCACCTATAGAAGAGTAGTTATACCTGCTAGGAACTCATTAATAATTAAATAATACACGTGATTAAAATTATGCTGATCTTTGGCACATTTAACCCTGCATTTAACACACTGTATCTTTTAACCCTGCATTTAACACACTGTATCTTTGCATTTGTAATGTTATTTTTCTTTTTCCCTAATATGATACTTTATTAAAAATACAGCGGTTTCCATTTAACATTTGAAAAAAGGGTGGAAAATGTTGAATTTGTATTCAAGGGGACTTATTTCACCTTACTTACTAGGCAAGGTAGCCACTCTTTTTGAAAGTGTAAACGGCACTAGATCGCGTGCGGTAGATCATTAAAAGACTTGAAAATTGGGTAAAATTAATAATTTTTTGATAATTTCTACCTACGACAAACTATCTCCACCCGCCGTACCTTCTGTAAATTAAGGCGGTAAACGTAATTCAATTTCAAAAGCTTTGATACTGTCGGTAAAATATCCAAGTAACGGACCAAGGCTATCT